>NC_041384.1:766012880-766045404 GCF_002162155.2 Triticum dicoccoides | reverse complement strand
CAGCCCAGTGCTCGCCTAAGAGTTTAGAAATCCTACCGAGTGGAGAGCAAACCTACCACTCGGGGGCTTAGCTGCAGCCCAGTGCTCACCTAAGTTTGAAGAAATCCTACCGAGTGGAGAGCAAACCTCCCACTCGGGGCTTAGCTGCAGTCCAAGTACCCGCCTAAGTTTAAGAAATCCTACCGAGTGGAGAGCAAACCTCACACTCCGGGGCTTAGCTGCGGCCTAGTGCTCGCCTAAGTTTGAAAAATCCTACCGAGTGGAGAGCAGACCTCCCACTCGGGGGCTTAGCTGCGGCCCAACGCTCGCCTAAGAATGGAACGCAACCCAATCCGCAAGGACGACGAGGTGCAAATCAACTGCTACCCTCTCCTTCGGAGCTGCACCACAAATGCAAAGTTATTTCGAGTGAAGATCGAGTTCCACTCGACGTATCATCCATGAAGATATTCAACGATAAATCTGTTGGGTTTCGTAGTAATTTGAAAATTTTCCTACGCACACGCAAGATCATGGTGATGCATAGCAACGAGAGGGGAGAGTGTGATCTACGTACCCTTATAGATCGACAACGGAAGCGTTAGCACAACGTGGTTGATGTAGTCGTACGTCTTCACGGCCCGACCGATCAAGCACCGAAACTACGGCACCTCCGAGTTTTAGCACACGTTCAGCTCGATGATGATCCCCGGACTCCGATCCAGCAAAGTGTCGGGGAAGAGTTCCGTCAGCACGACGGCGTGGTGACGATCTTGATGTACTACTATCGCAGGACTTCGCCTAAGCACCGCTGCAATATTATCGAGGACTATGGTGGAAAGGGGGCACCGCACACGGCTAAGAATATGATCACGTGGATCAACTTCTGTGTCATGGGGTGCCCCCTTACCCCCGTATATAAAGGAGCAAGGGGGAGGGGGCGGCCGGCCTAGGAGGGGGCGCGCCAAGTGGAGTCCTACTCCCACCGGGAGTAGGACTCCCTCCTTCCTTGTTGGAGTAGGAGAAGGGGGAAGAGGGGGAGAGGAAGAAGGAAAAGGGGGCTGCGCCCCTTGTCCAATTCGGACCAGAGGGGGGGGGGGGCGCAGGCCTCCTTCCGTTTGGCCTCTCTCCTCTATTCCCATATGGCCCAATAAGGCCCATATACTCCCCGGCGAATTCCCGTACCTCTCCGGTACTCCGAAAAATACCAGAATCACTCGGAACCTTTCCGATGTCCGAATATAGTCGTCCAATATATCGATCGTTATGTCTCGACCATTTGGAGACTCCTCGTCATGTCCCCGATCTCATCTGGGACTCCGAACTCCTTCGGTACATCAAAACTCATAAACTCATAATATAACTGTCATTGAAACCTTAAGCGTGCAGACCCTACGGGTTCAAGAACAATATAGACATGACCGAGACACGTCTCCAGTCAATAACCAATAGCGGAACCTGGATGCTCATATTGGCTCCCACAAATTCTACGAAGATCTTTATCGGTCAGACTGCATAACAACATACGTTGTTCCCTTTGTCATCGGTATGTTACTTGCCCGAGATTCGATCGTTGGTATCTTAATACCTAGTTCAATCTCGTTACCGGCAAGTCTCTTTACTCGTTCCGTAATACATCATCTCACAACTAACTCATTAGTTGCAATGCTTGCAAGGCTTATGTGATGTGTATTACCGAGAGGGCCCAGAGATACCTCTCCGACAATCGGAGTGACAAATCCTAATCTCGAAATACGCCAACCCAACATGTACCTTTGGAGACACCTGTAGAGCTCCTTTATAATCACCCAGTTACGTTGTGACGTTTGGTAGCACACAAAGTGTTCCTCCGGCAAACGGGAGTTGCATAATCTCATAGTCATAGGAACATGTATAAGTCATGAAGAAAGCAATACCAACATACTAAACGATCGGGTGCTAAGCTAATGGAATGGGTCATGTCAATCACATCATTCTCCTAATGATGTGATCCCGTTAATCACATAACAACTCTTTTGTTTATGGTTAGGAAACATAACCATCTTCGATTAACGAGCTAGTCAAGTAGAGGCATACTAGTGACACTCTGTTTGTCTATGTATTCACACATGTATTATGTTTCCGGTTAATACAATTCTAGCATGAATAATAAACATTTATCATGATATAAGGAAATAAATAGTAACTTTATTATTGCCTCTAGGGCATATTTCCTTCAAAATCAAGTTCAGATAAGACCTAAAGGTCCCAGACCTCAGATCAAAGTACTCGAGCCCTCAGCTCGACAGAGCTTAACAGTTACAAAACCCACTCGGCATTCCGAGGCAAATTTAAAGTGAAGCATAAAAGTTTTTCATTCCTTAGGCGGAGGACTGGAAGGGGCGACGAACTCGTCCAAGTTGATCCCATATGCAATACGAGTGGCAGCAGCAATGAAAGTCTCCATGAAGTCCTGAAAGATGTACTTCCTGGTATTGGCAACTTGGATGGCGGCCAGCTTTTCTTCTCGCGCCTCCTTGCAATAGACGCGGACCAGAGACAGAGCGTCATCAGCACCACATCTAGCAGAAGATTTCTTCCATTCCGCCACGCGACCCGGGACTTCATTTCAGTCGAACCATCAGAGACTCGAGGTCGTCCCAGGCCAGAGTGATGTGTCGATCCGCGACATCGCAACCTTCAGCCGAGCAAGATAGTCAACAACACCGGTAACACGAGACTCCAGTCGGAGCACGTTCATAGAAGCCTCGTCCTTCACGAGAGAATTGGCGGGGTCCAAGCCTGGCTCCACTCAATTGGTTTCCTCTTTGAAGCTCTGGCAGAATTCTGCAAACACGATTCAAGAATAAGACAGTGGCCCTACACAGGCTTGGTAACTGCAAGACAGTCGGGTCGGAGTAATTACCTTCGAGCATGACGAACAGCTTCTTGGCAAGTCCACCGAGATAAGCCTCCAGATCGTTCCTCTTCCCCGCCAGCTCACCTGCCTTGTCGTGCAGAGCCATCTTGTCGTTCTTCAGTCGGCTGACCTCTCGATTAGCTGTGTCGAGAGCAGTTTTCAGTCTGGAGTTCTCCTGTTCAAGAGTTCCGACTGAAGCCAATTTCTTTTCTGCAAGCTTCATTTTGCTCAAGGCCTCCTTCTGCGCTTCGGCAAGATCTTGATCCTTCTTCTTCAGAGCTTCCTCCAGTTTATCTATAGAACGTCGAGTGAGATCAACATCAAGAACGGGCAAGAAAGAAAAAGTCACTCATCAAGAATGAGAAACCTCACCAGCCATACCTTTTGCTTCTTCTCGCGCCTTCTGCAGGTTCTGTTGAGCAAGCTTCAAGTCCAGGTTGAGCTGGATCTGTTTGTTCTCCAACTCAGTGTAGAGAGCCACAAGTTCACAGGATTTCTGCAAAAATCAGTCGATAGAGGTCCAAGATAAGTTGCTTCCGAGTAACCAAGAGACAATGATGGCGTTTCTAAGACTACAGCTGAATCAAAAACATTCAACAGTAGTCTCGGGGACTACACCCAGTGGGTGCACTCAGCGTGCCCCACTGGTTTTGAAAAAAAAATCGACTGCCCGTAGTCGACCGGATACAGTTTCATTCGACATGGCCTGACCAGACCGAGTGAGGAAGTACAACTACAGCAACACAATATAAAGACTACAGTCGACTGCCAGCAGTCCACCGTAGTCTCTGGGACTACACCCAGTGGGTGCACTAAGCGTGCCCCCACTCGTCCAAAACTTAATAGACACAACCAGTGGGTGTACAAATTTAAAGATCTTCGGAAAAGAGATTCTTCAGACAGCATACTCCAATAGAACAAGCAGTGAATCGACTGACATGGACATTACTCTGAAGAGCTGAACTCGCGTCATAAGCTGCTTGGCTGGCTTCTCGAGCCACCTTGACCTGCTCCATCATAATCCCTGCCTGGCGTATAGCTTCCTTAGCTGCACCCACTTGGTCCTCAGGGACGTGGTGTGTGGCGAAGAGCGAAGGCGGATTTGCGGTCGACGTCGAGGGCCGCACACTCGTCAGAGGAACGGCGAAAGTCACAGAAGCCCGAGTGGTATCACCACCGTCTCGAGCTACGGCCTCAGGCGCCGGAGTAGATTGTGGGTTCTCGCCAGCCGACGCTTTCCTGTTCCGCCTCACTCTCGGCGGCACTTCGTCGTCGTCGTCAGGGAGGTTAATAACATGAGGAGGAGCTACGAGAAAAATTCAATCGACCAGAGTTATAAGAAATCGTCAGTCAATTCAAGGCAGAACATCAGTAATCATACTAGGGTTGGAAGTAACAACATCTTCCATCTCTTGATCATCGTCCTTGGCGGAGATCTCAGAAGTAGCAGCACTGCAAATTTTGAAAGACAGTCAGTTGGCTCCATTGTTGAGGAAATCGTTAACTGGTAGCTGCTCAGTCGGCTGGTGAGTAGGGGATTAATAGGCTAATCGGCAAGTTAATCGTCCATTTAATCAATTAATCGGACGATTTATTGGGTAATCGGCTACTCGGGGACCCTATGAGTAGGGATTAATCGGCAAGTTAATTGGTTAATCGGATGAATTCTTGAACAGGGGTTGGCTCAATGAATCGACCAAGGATCTGTCCACGGTCGACAAAGGAGAACAAGTTCTATTATTACCCAGAAATGGTGGGGACAGTCATCTTCATCTTGGGCAGAGCCTTGGGTGGCTTGGACGGCGCCGCGCGGGGGTGCTTGGGAGCTTTTTCAGTCGGCGCTGGAGGAGAGGTCAGGGCGCTTCGACGACTGCCCAACGGGAGCAGTCTCCTTACCACGTTCCCGCGCAGGGTCGTGTGTAAGCTTGGATCGCCTTTCCGAGCGGGGAGGTTCAGCTTCCTCCTCCTCCCTCCTCTTCGCTGGAGTCGACGTCGTCGTCTCCCTCTCCTTTGTCGTCAGATTCCCACTCTCCTTGTTCGTCTCCACTTTCGCCTCCGCTCGCCTCCCCTTCCTCGGCCTGCTCCTATGCTCCGTTGGGTGTCGAGTACATCTCTGTAGTTGCCTGGAGAACAGCAGACAAGTCAAAAGTCAGTCGACCGATTCAAAGAGAACAAATGAAGAAAGCAAGATCTCAGTCGGGAACACAAGGTCAAACCTGGTCCACTTCATATGAGTTGTCGAGCGGAGGAACCCTCCTGGCTCCTCGGGGGTTGTCTTTGTTCCCTGTGATGCTCGACAGCCACCCTTCCAGCATCTCGTCAGTGACCTCCTCTGGGTGAATCCGAGTGGTGTCTTCGAGACACGAGTACAGCCACATCAGGTGGTCATGAGCCTGAAGCGGTTGTATGCGCCTCCGAAGGAAGACCTCCTGCAAGTCCATGCCGGTCACGCCCTCTCGGACAAGCTGAACCACTCGACCAACCAGCATCTTGACTTGCGCCTTTTCCTTCGGCAGCACTTTCAGAGAGGCAGGTTTTTGAGCTCGGTCCAGAGAGAAAGGGGGAAGCCCAGTCGACTGCCCTGGGGTCACCTGGTCTTGGCAGTAAAACCAGGTCGACTGCCAACCACGGACCAACTCGGGAAAAGTGATAGACGGAAAAGAACTTTTCCCCCTCATCTGGATCGCCAGGCCCCCGCACAGCTGGATCACTTGCGTCCATTCGTCACTCGACTTGGCTTTCTTTACCGATTGGGAACGGCAAGTGAAGATGTGTTTAAAGAGTCCCCAATGAGGGCGGCAACCCAAGAAACTTTCGCAAAAGGAAACGAAAGCAGCAAGATACACGATGGAATTGGGAGTGGAGTGATGGAGCTACGCTCCGAAGAAGTTCAAAAAGCTCTGGAAAAAAGGATGAGGACGTAGAGAAAATACGCGATCGATATGGGTGGTGACGAGGACGCACTCACCGTCACGAGGTTGGGGTACGACTTCTTTCCCCAGGAGACGCGCAGCTTCATGGGGAATGACTCCCCCCTCGACCATGTCATCAAGATCTTCCTGCCGAATCACCGACGACATCCAGTCGCCCTGGATCCAATCCCTGGGCAGAGCAGTCCTCGAGGAAGATCCGCCCCAAGCGGACTTCTTCCCCTTCCCCTGCACCGCCGCCTTCTTCGCGCGCTCCAAAGACGACGTCTTGTCCTTCACCATCATCGCCGGCGAGGCTCGAACGGACCTACGGCGCTAGGGTGAGAGCGGAGGTGGCGGAGGACCTTGTGAAGGGAGAAGGAAAGGCGAGAGCACACTGTTTGGGAGCCCCGAGCCGGCAGCTTATAAGGGGCCTCTTCCGAGTGGCTGACCGGTAGGCCCAGGCGATCCCGTCAAATCCCGCAACAGGTGCGCGTGCGGTACGTGGCAAAAAAGGTGGCTCGGGAATCGAGGAGCTTCCGTCCTATCCCATCCGATTACTGCGGCCGCCCCCGTCCCGCTCGCTTCCCGAAATTCAAATCCCGCAAAATCCGCGGGCTGTAGAACAACTCATCAAACAGAAGATCCCGCTCGAGCCGGCACTCGGTATTTCGCAAGTAAGGAAATTCACTCGACGAGAGACCAAGAATGGATCAAGGTGACCGAAAGAAGTTGACAACGTCATCCGTGACAATTGATCCAGTACAAGACATTCATATAACGCTAAGAACCAGTCGGAAGGATCCCCAACTCCTTCCCCACTCGAACCACGATTCATTCGGGGGATAATGATGAAGCTATGTAACTAGGACCAACCTTAATTTGTGCACACGAGTGAAACAGATTCAACTTTTTGACATAAAAGATGGTAGCAAGCATAATGTTTTTTCGACATTAGCCACGTGCATAGGGTCTAATTGTCAAGTAATTTAGTTATTAGGAGCATGTAGTGAATGGAGCGACAAGAAAAAATATGGCTGTGCAATTTTTGAAAATAATAGATGGAGATAATTTCCTTATGTGGATGGACCGGTGCTTACATGATTCTTACTTGAACAAACCTCCTACTTATGATTAACCACCTCACAAGCATCTGCAACTACGAGAAAAGTATTATTTGGATCCAAGTCAGTCCCTTACGAAGTAGCGCATAAACTAGGGTTTAAGCTTCTGTCACTCTCGCAACCCATCATCTAATAACTGCTCCACAATGCATTCCCTTAGGCCCAAGTATGATGAAGTGTCATGTAGTCGACATTCACATGACACCACTAAGGGAATCACTACATACATACATACATACATATCAAGTTCACATGATTACTTCCAACAAGATTTCTCTCGTGACCTCAAGAACCAAAGTAACTAAAGCCTCCCCTTTAATCCCGGTTCTTATATGAACCGGGACTAAAGGGTCGTTACTAAAGCCTCCCCTTTAGTCCCGGTTTTTATATGAACCGGGACTAAAGGCCCTCCACGTGGCTGCTGCCTGGAGGTCCACCTTTAGTCCCGGTCCAACCGGTACTAAAGGAAATTTTATGATATTTTTTGAAGTTTTTTGAATTTTTTTATTTTCAAATTTCTGAAATATTTTAACCTCTAGTCTCTAATCACCCCTCATCACTGCTCAATTTAACCTCTTATCTCTAATCACCCCTCATCATTCCAAATCATCTAACTTCCCGGACGGTCACCCATCCTCTCACTACTCTAGCCTGAGCACGCTTAACTTCCGGGTTCTATTCTCCCTCGTTTCCAAGTCTGCACTTGTTGTTTTCCTGACAATAGTAAGATGTCAATCCTATTAACCCTCAGGAATTTAGCTTGAGCATGAGGTCACACATTTCACTGTTTGAGTTTGAAACTATTGTTCTAAAAAACAATAATTATTTAGTAACACCAATATTTCTTGAATAAGTAGTTTGACCAGAGTTTGACCGCAGTTTGACCATAGCTTGACCAATGATTGACCAGATTTGACCAAAATTTAAAAAAACTGAAATAATTATTTAGTAACACTAATATTTCTTGAATAAGTAGTTTGACGATTGTTGGACCATAGTTTGACCAGATTTGACCAAAATTCAAAAAAATGAAATAATTATTTAGTAACACTAATATTCTTGAATAATTATTTAGTAACACTAATATTTCTTGAATAAGTAGTTTGATCATAGTTTGACCAGATTTAACGAAAATACAAAAAAATGAAATTTCAGCATAACTTTTTTTCCTTTTAGAATTTGAGGATTCTAAAAATTTGCAAACAGGCAGTAGGCTGTCAAAATCGGATGCGGATTTTCGTGTTGAACATTTTGATATATTATACGTTTTTTTCCGACATCGTATGCAATTACGTTTTCCCTGCACTTTTTGCAAAACATGTCCAAATTTAAGTTTTTAAATTTTCCTAACTAGTAGATGTAGTAATATAACTACCTCTCGAAGGATTTTATTTTTTGAAGTTTTTACCATTTTCTTTTGATTTTTTCAAAACAAAAAAGGCGATCCAGGGGGGGTAGAGTTTGACAATGGGACCTTTAGTCCCGGTTTGAGACACAAACCGGGAATAAAGGCCATCGCACCCTTTAGTCCCGGTTCGTGTCTCAAACCGGGACTAAAGGTCTAATCTTTTGTCACGGTATTTAACTTACATTCCTGTTTGAAAACCCAATAGTTCCTGTTGGTATGATTTGCGGGCTTACCGGGTGTGCCATGAATCTGACAGGGCCTCTCAAGGATTTTATCTAAGTTGGATGGCCCGTTTTGTTGCCTTTGAAAGGTTTCTTCCGCTGAGCGGACTTGGGACCGCTGAATCCGGCATTGACTGCCGTATCGTCTACGTCGTCGTCATTGTTGTTATTACGACGTTTGTTTTTATTGCGGCCAGGTTTACCATTGCCGTCCCGCACCTCGGAGGTGCCAGAGTCACCTGAATTGTTGATTCTACGAGCCAACCAGCTGTCTTCACCCACATAGAAGCGGGTCATAAGTGCCGTTAAGGCAGCCATGGTCTTCGACTTTTCCTGCCCAAGGTGCCGGGCGAGCCATTCGTCACGGACGCTGTGCTGAAAGGCCGCTAAGGCTTCGGCATCCGGACCGTCTTTTAGTTAAGAACCGATTCCAAAGCTTGTGAGCTGATTCGCCTGGCTGCTACATTATGTGACTCAAGTCGTCAGCATCCGGTGGCCGGACATAAGTGCCCTGAAAGTTAGCCCTAAAAGCATCTTCCAAGTCTTCCCAGGTTCCAATGGAGTTCTCTGGGAGGCTATTTAGCTACTACTGTGTTGGTCCTTTTAGCTTTAGAGGAAGATATTTAATGGTGTGGAGATCATCTCCTCGAGCCATATGAAGGAGAAGTAAATCTTCAATCCAGACGGCCGGATCCGTCGTTCCATCGTATGGTTCGATGTTTACGGGTTTAAACCCTTCCGGAAACTGATGTTCCATAACCTCATCAGCGAAGCACAGGGGGTGTTCGGGCCCCTCCGTATCTCGCAACGTCGTGGCGGAGATCATCTGACATCTGAGTTCTATACTTTAAGTGTCCATGCAACTTTATTGCTATGTGAAAAATATTTAAGTTGTTTGTTGGAAGAAAATTTGTGATTTTTGAACAACATTAATATTTTGTACAACCTTCACTGCAAATTAGATGATCTAGATTTGTTTAGATACAAATGTATCCAACACTTAAGTTTGTCTAGATACATCCTTATTTAGTAAAATCTGAGCCAGCAAACGCGAGACCGATGGAGTATATGTCTATTTTCAAGCAATCACGACTTACCAAAAACAACAAAAGAAAGAGTAAGAAATCACGATTTATAAAGGAAAAACATTTGAGTATTTTTAGCAATTTGTTGAAGCATTAATTAAATTCTATATTGAGTTGGCGGAAGGAAATCATGACTTCTCGAAGCATTAATTAAATTATATATACAGCTTTTACAGCAATTTATGCAAGCAATTTTCTACATGCATGTTTCCGTGGCTCAGTCAACGCTTTAAAAGATTTCCATCATAGGCCAGGGCACTCAACATCTCTGTTTATTTATTTCTTTCTTCTTTGTGTGAGAAAAAGCCCCTCATTTTCCTTTAACAAATTCCCTAACCTCGCCAAAATTCTTGCCCCGCCGTGTTGTTGTGCCGTGCCTGGGCAGACCTGCCGCCGGAGCTTGTTTGCCGCATCGCCGACGGAATTGACGCCCTCAAGTGCTATGTGAGTGCGCGGGGAACTTACCTGACATGGCGTTTCCCGCTCATGCCACCATTCACGTCGCTGCTCGTGGACCATAGCGACGACCCCACCAAGCGCTGCACCACCGCCGCAATCAAGTGTCGTACCACTGTAGCCTGGACCCTCACGCATCAAGCTCACCAAAATCCCCTATGTTAGGACCTGTCTTGTCTACTGTGGCAGATGGCTTGCCCTCTTTGTCTACATCGACGACGGTCATAGTCTGCTTAGCCTTTTCCACCCCATCATGGCCGTTGAGATCCTCCTACCCCCGCTGATCTACGATAGACGCCTCGTCTCCAAGATGCTCTTTGCACCCAACCCCACCACTAATTACTTATTGGCCGCCGTGATATGTGACATCAATAGGCTTCCTACATCGCCGCAGGGGCCGGGAGGTGGGCCGTCCTCGACCCCATCCGCCTCGCCGATGGAGACCAGATCACTGACATCCTCTACAACAGAAATGGTATGGTCTACTGCCTCACTCAGTTTGGAGATGTCCACATGCTCCGCCTGCTGTAGCGCTGCCGCAGGGAACCTGTCACATTCTTGAGGGACACACATTAGCGCATCACGTAGTGCATAACAAGCGGATCATCTAGATGCACGGGACAGGTCTAGATCTAAAAGTGTCGACCACTATAGAGACACTGTTGTCATCTGTGGGAAGCAACTTACTGTTTGACGTGGCCACCAATTTGACCCCGCCAAATAATACAATCTCAACTTTCACTAGCGCTAATAACCTTGTGTTCTAGGATTGTAACATATACCAAATCTGGAGGAATGCAGCCTCCACGGTTAGTATGCAGCTGCCAGGAGTGGGTCATTGTCATATCGAACATGAAAAAAAAATTGTTCTGAGTTATGACCCCCAGCGCCGACCATGTTGGTACATTCTAACTGACTTAATGGGACACTTAGTGTTTGTTGGGAGGAACAGGGCAGTGTCGATATATGCAGAAGGAGTTCCAGGACTCAGGGGTGATTGTGTGTACTGGATCTCTGGGAGAGGTAGTGATGGGGGCATGGTCTGTGACATCAAAACTAGCCGGTCAATACCTTGCATTCCCCTCATGGATGGCAAAATTCCGGGGTTTCCACAAAGCACAATTTGCTGGTACATTCTAAGTGGTGAATGAAAGAAGAGTTTACCCGACCCGAGCAAAGGCCCATGCTTAATATGGAAAAAAGTGATGCATCACTAGGGCAGCCTGGTGACATAGTGATAAGGACCATTAAACCACATTGGTGGAAGTGATGTTGTACCGTCGGTAAAGGGTTTGGTTCATGTTTTTTGTATACTACATTCAAAGTTTATTTAATTCATTTGGAATTGTCGGCCTATCATTTGATTCACCGTTCCCTACATTTGAAGTAAAGAAGATAAATTTAACATAACATTAAACGATTGGAACCCAAACAACCTCTCACATAACAATTGATAAACTGGGGTTTGGGTTACTATCACTCTAGCAACCCATAATCAACAAACTGATTCCACAATTCCTTCTTCTAGGCATCAATACCGTGCAGTGTCTTGCAATTGACGTTCTCTTAACAGCACTAGAGGAAGAACAACACAAAATATAATCAAAACATTGAATAGTTATCTACTTCGCATGACTACTACCAATAAGGCTTTTCGCATGTCCTCAATAAATAATGTATAATGATCAGTAGGTATGAATATATGAAGAACAATCTGAAAATAACAATTTCTCACAAATAATTCTCCGATGCATCAACTACAAATGTGTAATCAACACATAAAATACTCACAGAATATGAACTTTGATACAAATATTGAGCAAGAGGGATGATCTAGGGTTTGAAGATTACATGGTGCTGGTGAAGATATTGATGGAGAAGATGATCCCAATGATGAATAGAGTGTTGGTGATCCTGATGATGAACATGAAAGTTTCTCCGGTGGAGTCGCTCCTCCATGCTCGTCGTCAGCCTCCTTCGCCACACCGAGCGTTGGCAAAAATTTAAGTGTCCATGCACTTTAGTGCTATGTGAAAAATATTGAAGTTGTTTGTACAGCCCATCCCACTGGTACTCGTACAGCCCGCAATCGATGGCGGGAGGCCATCTTCCTCGTCTCCGGTCAGCTCGGCCGCCATTGCGCTCCGGTGCCGTGCATCGCCAGCAGAGCCTCCCCCACCCTTCCAACACCACCGCTCGACTCCCCTTGACCCTGCGGAGTTGCCCAGCATCTCAAACACGGTCGGGAGCCACGACATCCCAGAGCCCCAAACCCACCCGAAGCTTCCTTCGCCGCGGGGCTCACCGCTGGCGAATCCCTTCGCCCCCACCACCCTAGAGACCACCAGGAGGACCGCCCCGGGGTGGCGGATCCATCCCGACCCTCTGGAGCCCGCGGGAAGCCACCGCTCGCCGGCGTTGATCGCCGAAGCCTCGCCTCTGTTCGGCCAAAGGAAGAAGGAGGCGGGGGCGACTGGTCAAACCTGACCAGTGGGCCCCCTGGACCCACTGTCAGTGACCAGCCCTGCCACCACGTGCTTTAAGTGAAAGCGTAATGCCCCAGAGTACGTCTCCCCTACTAAGAAAGCGTATTCTGTATTGAAACGTTTTCCTTTTTCTGTTTTATTTTAAAAATAGAATTTGACTAAACTTTGACTGGCTATAACTTTTTAAATATAAATCCAAATGACTTTATTCTTTTTCAGTTGTTTCCCAAATATTGTCTAGTTTATTTTCATATTTATTTCAAAATTTTCCAAACAACTTTTTTGTACTGTTTTTAAAGTATGTGTTATTTGAATATTTTCAAAAATAGGAGTTTGAAGAAGGAGAAAACTTTCAAAAGTTTTGGAATGCACCCTGCCTCTCCACAACTTGAAGGCAAGCATTCTGAACCCTGGCATAATATTTCGTGGGTTGTTTGATACGGTTATAATACCACCTCGACATGAAGCATTAGTTATTTTTATGTGACGATGTGATCATACGCTTTGAGTGCATAATGAAAATTCTTGCTGTTGGAAATGGATATGCTTGTGATAGCAATCACCCTCATATGCCTCTCATGCCTACCGGGAAGGATCCGGGAAAGTCTCTGTCTTGGGTAGACACGAGCTTGTCCCACGTCGAGACGGTTATGACCGGTGGGGCGGGGGAGGTATGATGAGTGGTGGTGGTGTCTGATGGATGTGAAATATAATTCTTGAGCTAACCATGCAGGAAATACTTAAACCTCCTGAGTCGACCGTAGATCGAGTCTTGTTCCAGTAACCCCCATACTTGTTTCGTGCTGCCACTTGTCCCTGCCATAGGTGGGGTACAGTTCAGTAAGTTGTCAACCCCTGTCTTAGCACACACCGTACAGAGAGGCCATGGTGGAAGATACCGGCTGCATCCGGTAGGCATGCCACCTGGTCCGGGGCATGGGTGTTTCCGGTTGGGACCGAGAGGGGGGCACCCCTTAGAGCGCGCGATAGAAATTTGATCCCATGCTACGCGAGGTTGTAGCCTCCCCACATAGAGTTTTGCTTAACAGGTGTCATGGGTGATTCCAGACACGAGTAAAGTTAAGCTGGTGTGTGCAAGTCAGGCGTGTTTTCGACTAAAAGACCGTAGACGGAATTAGTTCCGATGGACTAAAGAAATCCGTCACTCGTGGGTAAAGAGTACACCCTCTGCAGAGATATTATACCTATTCGAATAGCCATGTCCATGGTTAAGGACTATAGTCAGGGATGGGTCAAGTGTCGGTCTTAGTGTCGGTCTTCGGAGGAAAAACTACTGAACCAGAACATTAGTTATGATCTGTGACATATGATGATTATGATTATTATTATTGTGGACTAATCATTTTTATTATTTGAAATTTATGAGTATACCTGGGACGGTTCTACCTCCTGGATATTCACTGTGATTATTCTTATATAAGCCCTTTATGTGGTGTCGCTCAGACGCCCGACTGTGGCATGCTTGTCATTTCATTTGCTTATAATCCCTTTATGCGGTGTCGCTCAGACGCCCGACTGTGGCATGTTTGTCATTTCATTTACTTATAAGCCCTTTATGTGGTGTCGCTCAGACGCCCGACTGTGGCATGTTTGTCATTTCATCTACTTATAAGCCCTTTATGTGGTGTCGTTTAGATGCCCGACTGAGGCATACTTTATATTGTTATCCTTTCGAGGCGTCGCTTCAGACACCCGATCGGTGCATTCTATTTCTACTCGCTGATTGCATATTCATATATGACATGATTAACCTGCTTGCATGCATCATGAGCTTCATTCATGACTGACGAAGTAATCATAGAATATTTCAAAGCATGATTATCAGTGGCTATATTATACATGTGTTCTTAATGTTTGCGAGTACATTCAAAGTACTCACTGGCTTGTCCCTGGCTATTGTCTTGGCCAGATTTCTTGTGTGGAGAGGAGCATTGTGATGACAGCCCCGGAACCTACGCAATAATGATAGCAGCCTCGCGAAGATAGGAGTTATCCTGGTCAGCTGTTCCTGTGGAAAATGGAGTCCCATAGACGCTGATGATCCGCAAACTGCTTTCGCCATCAACCACTAGAAACCAATTGTTGTACCCATAGGCCAGAATGGTCTTGTACTACATATTTTGTATTTTGCTTGGAGTTTCTGTAACAAGTTGCTGTCTCATCAGCTAGCAGTAATCCTGGGGCTGGTGAGCACAAGGGCCGCTTTTGGGAAATTAATATCCCGAAAAAACCGGTCCTGACACCGATGGAGACCAGATCACTGACCTCCTCTACCACAGAAATGGTATGGTCTACTGCCTCACTCGGTTTGGAGATGTCCACAAGCTCCGCCTGCTGTAGCGCCGCCGTAGGGAACCTGTCATTCTGGAGGGACACACATTAGCACATCATGTAGTGCATAACAAGCGGATAATCTAGATGCACGGGACAACACCAGATCTAAAAGTGCCGACCACTATAGAGACATTGTTTTCATCTGTGGGAAGCAACTTACTGTTCGACTTGGCCACCGGTTTCGCCCCGCCATATAATTCAATCTCGACTTTCACTAGCGCTAATAACCTTGTGTTCTGCGATTATTACATATACCAAATCTGGAGGAATGCAGCCTCCACAGTTAGTATGCAGCTGTCGGGAGGGGGTCGTTGTCATATCGAACATGACAAAATATTTGTTCTAAGGTATGACCCCCAGCGCCTACCATGTTGGGACGTTCTGACCGACTTAAGGGGACACTTAGTGTTTGTTGGGAGGAACAAAGCAGTGTCGATATATGCAGAAGGTGTTCCAGGACTCAAGGGTGATTGTGTGCACTGGATCGGTGGGAGAGGTAGGGATTGGGGCATGGTCTTTGACATGAAAACTGGTAGGTCAACACCTTGCATTCCCCTCATGGATGGTGTCATTCCTAGGTCTCCACAAAGCATAATCTGCTGGTACTTTCTAAGCGATGAATGAAATAAGAATTTACCAGACCCGAGCAAGGGCCCAAGCTTAATCTAGAAAGAAAGTGATTTGTCACTGGGGCAGCTTGGCGACATAGTGATAAGGACCACCAACCACGTTGGTGGAAGTGATGTTGTACCGTTGGTAAAGGATTTTGTTCGTGTGTTTTTATCCTTCATTCGAAGTTTGTTTAATTCATGTGGAATCGTCAGCCTGTCATTTGAATCACCGTTCCCTACATTTGAAGTAATCAATATAAATTTAACATAACCTTAAACAAATGGATCCAAAACATCTCATCACATAACAATTGATAAATTGGGTTTGGGTTACTATCACTCCAGCAACCCACAATCAACAACCTGATTCCACAATTCCTTCCCCTAGGCCTCAATATGGTGAAGTGTCATGCAATCGACGTTCTCATAACACCAGTAGAGCAATAACAACACAACATATAATAGAAACATTGAATGGTATCTACTAAGACTTTTCGTGTGTCCTCAAGAACTAATGGATCAACTCACAAGACATCATGCGGATAATGATTAGTAGGTATGAATATATGAAGAACAATCTGACATAACAATCTTTCACAAATAATTCTCCTATGCATCACTACGAACGTGTAATCAACACATAATATACTCACATGTACCAATATGAACTTTGATACAAAGACTGAGCAAGAGGGATGATCTAGGGTTCAAAGATCAGATGGTGCTGCTGAAGATGTTGATGGAGAAGATGATCCTGATGATGAATAGAGTGTTGGTGATACCGATGATGAACATGGAAGTTTCTCCGGTAGAGTCACTCCTCCATGCTCGTCGTCGGCCTCCTTCTCCACCTCTCCCTTCATGGTCATGGCTTCAAAATGGCGAACTGAAGCATGGTCCACTGCCTCTGGCAAGTGGCCATAGCCACTATGCGAGGTACCGACTGATGTGTTGCTGCAATACGATGTTGGCAGCCAAGCGGCAAATTGGGAGAGGGGTGGGGTGGGATAATGCAACTATGGTCACCCTGGGCAGGGAATGACACCTCAACAAAAGAGATGCTGGGACGCCATCCGACGATGCAGAAGCTTGTAGATGGGATGTGGGGGCTGGCTTGCAGGGATGCTATGAATGACCGCCATAGTAGCTGGCTGGAGGGTGTGGTGTTGGAGTGGGAGGGGATGGTGAGCTGCTGCTTGATGTGAAAGGTGTTTCTGTGGCAACAACCCATGTTTTAACAACGTTTTATTTTTCTTAGTTTTTTAGGGACCTACGGGAGATAGAGGAGGGGAGCTGGGACGAAGCGTTTGACTATTGAAATAGGCGACATGACTCGGAATGGACGTCTCTGCTACTTGTGAGCTGCATTGGGATTTCCTCAAAAAGGAGAGGATGATGCAGTACAGTAGAGATAAGTATTTCCCTCTTTTATGAAACAAAGCTTATCAATCCAGTAGGAGAACCAAGCAACAATATGTAAACAACACCTGCACACAAACAACAAATTCATGCAATCCAACGCGTAGAGGAGTTGTCAATCCCTCAACGGTTAGGAGCAAGATAAATTGTATAGTATTTGATATATAGATTGAACAAAAATACAAAATAGAATACATAAAAAGAAATTACGACAATGTATTTTTAGTTTTAATATATGATAAAAGATAGACCTGGGGGCATATTTTAACTAGAGGCTTCTCTCGAGAAAATAACATATGGTGGGTAAATAAACTATTGTTGAGCAATTGATTGAAAAGCAAATAATTATATTCATATCCAAGGCAATGATCATACATAGGCATCACATCCAAAATTAGTAGATTGACTCATGCCTGCATCTACTACTATTACTAGTATAACGCCCGTGCGTTGCCACGGGCTCTTCAAAATTTATAATCAGTATCTTTCATTTATTATCCCCTCATATTGGGTGACTATGGGGTGCTTTAATTAGAAACACAATAATCAAATATTAGGAAATTTCACCGAACGAACAACAACGAATAATACGATATCTATCAAACTCGTTATCCTAAGGACGTCCCCGTCAAGCCCGTCGACAGCGTCACCCTTTTCCATCTCCCCGGCTGGACCTCGCCGAGTTTCCACCGTCGACGGCCTACCGCCGCCGCATTCTTCTGCACGAAGGAGATCAACGACGGTTTAGACGTGCATGGGTGCAGCAGAGCAGATCGACCGACGGATCGGTTGACAACACGTACCGTCGCAGGCCGCGTGGCTGTGGTGGGGGCGGCGGCGCTCGAGGTGCCCTGCGCCTCGCATTCGCAGGGCGAGATGGTGCTCGTGGCGCTGGTGCCGATCTCCTCCTCCGGACGAACGAGGAGCCAGCCGTCCAAGCTGGGCGAGGGAGCCAACGGCGGCCTGCAGCGCTGTCGGCTCGACTCCTTGCTTGCAGTAGGCGATTGCGATCGCGACGGCCTCCTCCCTCGCCCGGGTGGTGCCGTCCTCGCCGGCGGCGACCCTCCCGTCCGGCTTCGTCGCCCGACCCTTCCATCTCCCGCGCCCGTCTGGCCGCTCGTCCGCAGCACCGGCGCGCTGCAGATTTCTGGCGAACCTGCGCAGGCACCGCCTTAGCGCGTGGCCCTTCCGTGCGGCCGTGTCACCGCCCTCCCTCGCCGGTGAGCGCGCGCTGTTCGACGAGCTGCTTCGGGCGCCGAGCAAGGAGAAGGAGGTGGACGACCTCGACGCCGGGGAGGAGCCCGGGTCGGAGGCCACCTTAGCGTCGCCAGGGCCGAACGCCGGCGACGAGGAGCTGCCCTGCTCAACGCTCGAAGCGCCGTCCGTGGTCGCTGCCGTCGCCACGGCCGGCGCCATCGCCGCCCACACGGCGCACGGGAACATCCATGCCATGACGACCTGGAAGAAATGCATGGTGATCAGGAGAACTGGGGTTTGCTTGCAGGCCCTTGTGCACGTAGTACGTCCTTGTATATATATACACGTCGTGATTGCGATCGCGTTCGCCTCCGACTCCGGCGGTGGTTGCAGGGGGGGCACGGCGGCGTCTGCGGGCGCGTGATTTCCGAAATCCGAGATGCCACAGCGAGATTGCCAAAATCCTGTGGCTAATCTATGGAATACTCCGGCGGTTCCTTCCATATACGGAGGGAGTACTAATTACTGCACGGTTTAATTACTCGATCGCTTTATCGGATGAGCTAGTAATGCGGACGGATCGCTGATTTATTACCATATTTGATATTTCCCGAGTTATGGCCTTACCATACCTGGATTGATAACCTTTGGGGTAATTTAAATTTATTACTATATAATTACCATATTCAAAATTTCCTGAGTTATGACCTTACCATACCTGGATGGATTTATTACTATACGTGGATTAATTATGATTTATTACTATACGTGGATAGCCTTACCATACCTGGTGGTAATTTAAATTTATTGCCAGATTCAATATTTCCCGAGTTATGGCCTTACCATATCTGGATTGATAGCCTTTGGGGTAATCATAATTTATTACCATATTCAAAATTTCCTGAGTTATGACCTTACCATACCTGGTGGTAATTTGAATTTATTACCATATTCGATATTTCCCGAGTTATGGTCTTACCATATCTGGATTGATAGCCTTTGGGGTAATCATAATTTATTACCATATTCAAAATTTCCTGAGTTATGACCTTACCATACCTGGATTGATTTATTACTATACGTGGATTAATTATGATTGATTACCATAAATACGTTGGGTATTGCCGGTCAGACGAGAAAAGAGAAAAACCGGTGGGAGGGGCTGGTGGGAGGTGGGATAAAGAAAAACCGGTTGAAAGTGGGGGGGACTAAATACGTTGGGTATTGCCGGTCAGACGAGAAAAGAGAAAAACCGGTGGGAGGGGCTGGTGGGAGGTGGGACGAAGAAAAACCGGTTGAAAATAAACCGGTTGAAAATAAACCGGTTGAAAGTGGGGGGGACTATTCAACCAATTCGTCCATTAGGAGTAGAGACTCCACACATCGACCGCTATCCAACATGCATCTAGTGAATTAAGTTCCTGGAAAAATAGAGTAATGCATTACGCAACATGACCTGATGTAGACTAGATAAACACATGTAGGAATAAACCCCATTTTTTTACCCTTTTTGTCATTAGGATGGAGCACTTCAAGATCGAACCCATTACAAAGCACCTCTTCCCATGGCAAGATAAATCAATTTAGTTGGCCAAACCAAACCAATAAATCGGAGAAGAAATACAAAGCTTTATTAATCATGCATAAAAGAGTTTAGAGAAAACTCAAATAATATTCATGGATAGATCTGATCATAAATTCACAATTCATCGGATCCCAGCAAAAACACCGCAAAAAGTCATTACGACAAATAGATCTCCAAGAACACCAAGAAGAACATTGTATTGGGAATCAAAACGAGGGAAGAAGCCATCTAGGTACTAACTAGGATGCATAGGTCTATGGTAAACTATTGATGCATCATCGAAGGGACATCAAGGGTGATGAAGAACCCCTTCATGATTGTTTCTCCCTCCGGCAGAGTGCCAGAGAGGGTCCCCAGATGGGATCTCTCAAGAACAAAGGCTTGCGGCAGCGAAAAAAGTATTTTGTAGACTCCTTGGTAGGTTTCCTGATTTTAGAGTATTTATAGAGGCGGAGTCAGGTCAAATAGAGGCTCATGGGCCCACTATGTGCCAGGGCGCGCCCAAGGCCCCTTGCGCGCCCTGGTGCCTAGTGGGTCACTCCTTTGTCTTCTCGATCCTCCCTGAAGTTTCCAGGGTCTCTTATTGCCATAAAAATCTCCAAAAAGTATCATGACATTCAGACTTCGTTTGGTACTCATATACTGCAAAGTCAAAAAGAAGAAAAAACAACAATTGGTACTAGGCACTAAGTTAGTAGGTTAGTCCCAAAAAATGATATAAAGTTGCTTGTAAATGTATATAAAACATCCAAAATTGATACTATAATAACATGGAGCAATAAAAATTATAGATATGTTGAAGACATAGCAGTCTCACATTGCAACGACCGAGCGTGTCGGTGTTCACACGCGGAGTGTTGGCCAAAATTTAAGTGTCCATGCCACTTTAGTTCTATAGGAAAAATATTTTAGTTGTTTGTTGGAAGCAAATCTGTGATTTCTGAGCAACATTAATATTTTGTACAACCTTCGCTCCAAATTAGTTGGTCTAGATTTCTATAGATACAAATGTATCCAATACTTACACGTGTCTAGATACATCCTTACTTAGTAAAATCTGAGCCAGCTAATGCGGGACCGATGGAGTATATGTCTATTTTCAAGGAATCACGACTTACCAAAAACAACAACAAAAAGAGTAAGAAATCACTATTTACCAAGGAAAAACATTTGAGTATTTTGCGTAATTTCTCAAAGCATTAATTAAATTTTATATTGATTTGGCGGAAGGAAATCATGACTTCTGGAAACATTAATTAAATTATATATACAGCTACTACTGCAATTTCTGCATGCATGTTTCCGTGGCTCAGTCAGACGCTTTAAAAGATTTTCATCATAGGCCAGGACACTCAACTTCTATGTTTCTTTCTTTCTTTCTTTCTTCCTATCTTTATCTGATTGAAAGCCCCTCGTTTTTCATTAAGAAATTCCCCAACCTCGCCAAAATTCTTGCACCACCATGTTGTCATGCCGGGCCTGGGCACACCTGCCGCCAGAGCTTGTCTGCCGCATCGCCGACGGACTTGACGACCTCAAGTGCTATGCGGGTGCGCGGGGAACTTGCACGACATGGCGTTCCACGCTAACTCCGCCGTTGTCATCGCTGCTCGTGGACCACAGCGACGACCACGGCAAGCGCTGCATCACCACCGCCATAGAGCATCGTACCATTGTAGCCTCGATCCTCACGTGTCGCTCCTTCGGCTCAAACCCATCTCTTCATGGCAATCTCTGCCCTGCTGCATGTCGCTCCTTCAAGCTCACCACAATCTCCTCGGTTAGGACCTATCTTGGCTGTTGCGGCGGATGGCTTGCCCTCTCTGTCTGCATCAGCGACAGTCATAGTCTCCTCAACCTTGTCCACCCAGTCATGGCCGCCGAGATCCTCCTGCCCCCACTGATCTACGACAGCCGCTCGTCTCCAAGATGGTCTTTGTACCCAACCCCACCACTAACGACTTCCTCGCCGCCGTGATATGTGACATCAATAGGCTTGCCTACATTACTGCTGGGGCCAGGAGGTGGGCCGTCCTCGACCCCATCCGCCTCGCCGAGGAAGACCAGATCGGCAACCTGCTCTACCACAGATATGGTATGGTTTACTGCCTCACTCGGTTTGGAGATGTCCACGTGCTCCGCCTGCCTCATCACCGCCGCAGGGAACACTGTCATCCACGAGGGCCACACATTAGCACATCAGGTAGTGCATAACAAGCGGATCATCAAGATGCACAGGACATGAGCAGATCTAAACGCACCAGCCACTATTGAGACACTGTTGTCATATGTGGGAAGCAACCTACTGTCCGACGCCGCCACCAGATTCGCCCCGCCATATAATTCAATATCGACTTTCACTAGTGCTAATAACCTTGTGTTATGCGATGGTAGCATATACCAAATGTGGAGGAATGCAGCCTGCATGGTTAGTTTGCAGCTTCCAGGAGGGTGTCGTTGCCTTGTATAACATGACAAAGTATTTGTTCTGAGGTATGACCCCCAGCGCCAACCATGTTGGGACGTTGTGGCCGACATAAGGGGACACTCAGTGTTTTTTGGGAGGAACAATGCAGTGTCGATATATGCGGAAGGTGTTCCAGGACTCAAGGGTGATTGTGTGTACTAGATAGGTGGGAGAGGTAGGGATTGGGGCATGGTGTATGACATGAAAACTTGCATGTCAACACCTTGCATTCCCCTCATGGATGGTGTCGTTCCGGGATGTCCACAAAGCACAATCTGCTGGTACTTTATAAGCAATGAATGAAAGAAGAGTTTACCAGATCCAAGCAAGGGCCCATGCTTAATTTGGAAAAAAAGTGATGTGTCACTTGGGTAGCTTGACGACATAGTGATAAGGACCACCAACCATATTGGTGGAAGTGATGTCGTACCGTCGTTAAAGGGTTTTGTTCGTGTTTTTTTATACTACATTTGAAGTTTATTAAATTCATGTGGAATCGTCGGCCTATCATTTGATAAACCGTTCCCTACATTTGAAGTAATCAAGCTAAATTTAACTTAACATTAAACAATTGGATCCAAAAAAGTCCCTCACCGAACAATTGTTAAACTGGGGTTTGGTTTACTATCACTCCAGCAACCCATCATCAACAAACTGATTCCACAATTCCTTCCCCTAGGCCCAAATATGGTGAAGTGTCATGTGATTGATGTTCTCATAACACCACTAGATGAAGAACAACACGACATATAATCAAAACATTGCATGGTAATCTACTTCACATGACAACTATCAATAAGACTTTTCGCATGTCCTCAAGAACTAATGGATCAACTCACAAGACATCATATGGATGACGATTAGTAGCTATGAATATATAAGGAACAATCTGAACATAACAATCTTTCACAAATAATTGTCCTATCCGTCAACTACAAGCGTGTAATCAACACATAAAATAACCACATGTACCAATATGAACTTTGACACAAAGATTGAGCAAGAGGGACGATCTAGGGTTCGAAGATGAGATGGTGCTGATAAAGATGTTGATGGAGATGGTGATTCGGATGATGAATAGAGTGCTGGTGATCCCAATGATGAACATGAAAGTTTCTCTGGTAGAGTCGCTCCTCGATGCTCGTCATCGGCCTCCTTCTCCACCTTTCCCTTCATGGTTGACGGTGTCCTGGACTAGGGGGTACTCACCACGTCGTCTCCCGACCAGCTGGATCGGGCCGAGGACCGCCATGGCGATTCACTAATGGGCCACTTTAGGCAGCCCATGCTGCATACAAGGAAGACTTCACAAGACATGGCGCTAAAGCCAAGGACTCTCCTAAAAACCCTAGTCCTCCAGTGTGTTATATAAACCGAGGCCAGGCTAGTCAATAGATCAACTTATATTCATTAGAACAATCTCGTGGTAGATACATGTACTCTGTACTATCCCCCCATATGAATACAATCAAAAGCAGGATGTAGGGTATTATCTCTTTGAGAGAGCCCGAACCTGGGTAAAACCTTGTGTCCATGTTACCATCGCACTAAGATGCCTAGGTTAGGACCTCTACTACGAGATACGCTGGATATATAACCGACAATGGTTATGGCTTCAAAGCTGTGAACCGAAGCATGGGACACTGCCTCTGGCAATTGGACATAGCCACTATGTGAGGTAACGATTGATGTGTTGCTACAATATGATGTTGGCAGCCAGGCGATAAAATGGGAGGGGTGGGGTGGGATAATGCAACTATGGTTACCCCGAACAGGGAATGACACCTCAGCTTGCTAGTAATATAGTCAATGTGTTATAGGATAGGCACCTTGGTCACCCCGGGCTGGGACCAACGTTGCTATGAGTTGTGACAGATAGAAGAGATGTTGCGACGCCACCCGTCGATGTTGCAGGCCGCAGATGGGATATAGGGGGCGGCTTGCAGGGATGCTACGACCACGACTGCCAAAGTAGCTGGTTGGAGAGTGTGTTGTTGGAGCGAGAGGCGATGGCGAGCTGCTGCTAGATGTCAGAGGTGTTGCTGTGGCGACAACCCGCGTTTTAAGAACGTTTTTTCTGTCTTAGTTTTTCAGGGAACTACGAGAGATAGAGGAGGGGAGCTGGGACGAAGCGTTTGACTACTGAAATAGCCCACATGACTCAGAATGGACGTCTCTGCTACTTGTGAGCTGCGTTGGGATTTCCTCAAAGGGGAGAGAATGATGCAGTACAGTAGAGATAAATATTTCCCTCGGTTATGAAACCAAGCTTATGAATCCAGTAGGAGAACCAAGCAACACTATGTAAACGGCACCCGCACACAAACAACAAATACTTGCAACCCAACGCGTAGAGGGGTTGTCAATCCCACAATAGTTACGAGCAAGATAACTTGTACAATTTTTGATAGATAGATTGAACAAAAATACAAAATAAGATACATAAAAAAATTGCTGCAAGGTATTTTAGGTTTTAATATATGATAAAAGATAGACCCGGGGGCCATAGTTTTCACTAGAGGCTTCTCTTGAGAAAAATAATATATGATTGGTAAACCAATTATTGTGGGGCAATCTATCTATTATATTACTAAAACAATAGAAAACGTAGGGTTGAGATGTAATAATAGGAAAATAGTAAAAAGGAACGGCTGTGATATGCATGAAAGAAGTACCTATATGCATGTCTTCTTATCGCACACGTTTTCAGCCTAAAAGGGATGAGTCGGAGTAAAGAAAAAAAAATTGCTATGCTCATGCGAGTGGCAAGCTGAAGTCCGGATCACTTACATATATGTATCTTTGCTCATCTCATTGTTAAGCGCTAATGAAAGGTATTGCCTCCAGCCTAATTTGATATTTGTGGGCCAAGTACAAGTTTTTTTGGCTGGGTGGGCCAAGTACAAGATGAAGCCCAGAAAAAAAAATGTACTTTTTTCAGTCTCCACTACAATTCGTGCTAACCAATGGATGCCAGCAGTTCCTAATCTATTTGTCTAAAAAAGCAGTTCCTAATCTGCATTAACGAGCTACACCAATTTTGGATTCTCAAAAAAAAGATACACCAATTTTGTACGCCAATTTCAGCAGGAAAGTAAAGGACCAACCTTAATTTGTGCACACGAGTGAAACAGATTCAACTTTTTGACATAGAAGATGGTAGCAAGCATAATGTTTTTTTCGACATTAGCCACGTGCATAGGGTCTAATTGTCAAGTAATTTAGTTATTAGGAGCATGTAGTGAATGGAGCGACAAGAAAAAATATGGTTGTGCAATTTTTGAAAATAATAGATGGAGATAATTTCCTTATGTGGATGAACCGGTGCTTACGTGATGTTCTTACTTAAACAAACCTCCTACTTATGATTAACCACCTCGCAAGCAACCGCAACTACGAGAAAATTATTATTTGGATCCAAGTCAGTCCCTTACGAAGTAGCGCATAAACTAGGGTTTAAGCTTTTGTCACTCTCACAACCCATCATCTAATAACTCCTCCACAATGCATTCCCTTAGGCCCAAGTATGATGAAGTGTCATGTAGTCGACGTTCACATGACACCACTAAGGGAATCACTACATACATACATACATACATACATACATACATATCAAGTTCACATGATCACTTGCAACAAGATTTCTCCCGTGACCTCAAGAACCAAAGTAACTACTCACAAATGACAATCAAGCTCATGATCAGAGGGATATTAAATAGCATAATGGATCTTAACATATAATCTTCCACCAACACTAGTAGATAAAGGGCCTTTAGTCCCGGTTCTGGAACCGGGACTAAAGGGTCATTACTAAAGCCTCCTCTTTAGTCCCGGTTCGTATAAGAACCGGGACTAAAGAGGAGGCTTTCGTATAAGAACCGGGACTAAAGGCCCTCCATGTGGCCGCTGCCTAGAGGTCCACCTTTAGTCCCGGTTGGTAACACCAACCGGTATTAAAGGAAAAAAATTTGATATTTTTTTTGAAATTTTTTTTGAAATTTTTTTGATTTTTTTTATTTTCAAATTTCTGAAATATTTTAACCTCTAGTCTCTAATCACCCCTCATCACTTCTCAATTTAACTTTAACCTCTAATCTCTAATCACCCATCATCATTCCAAATCATCTAACTTCCCGGACGGTCACCCATCCTCTCACTACTCCAGCCTAAGCACGTTTAACTTCCGGGTTCTATTCTCCCTCGTTTCCAAGTCTGCACTTGTTGTTTTTCGGACAATAATAAGATGTCAATCCTATTAACCCTCAGGAATTTAGCTTGAGCATGAAGTCACACATTTCACTGTTTGAGTTTGAAACTATTGTTCTAAAAAACAATAATTATTTAGTAACACTAATATTTGTTGAATAAGTAGTTTGACCATAGTTTGACCACAGTTTGACCAATGTTTAACTAGATTTGACCAAAATTCAAAAAAACTGAAATAATTATTTAGTAACACTAATATTTCTTGAATAAGTAGTTTGACCATTGTTTGACCACATTTTGACCACAGTTTGACCAGATTTGACCAAAATTCAAAAAACTGGAATAATTATTTAGTAACACTAATATTCTTGAATAATTATTTAGTAACACTAATACTTCTTGAATAAGTAGTTTGACCATAGTTTGACCAGATTTAACGAAAATACAAAAAAACTGAAATTTGAGCATAACTTTTTTTTTCTTTTAGAATTTGAGGATTCTAAAAATTTGCAAACCGGTCGTAGGCTGTCAAAATCGGATGCGGATTTTCGTGCTGAACATTTTGATATATTATACATTTTTTCCGACATCGTATGCAATTACGTTTTCCCTGCACTTTTTGCAAAACATGTCCAAATTTAAGTTTTTAAATTTTCCTAACTAGTAGATGTAGTAATATAACTACCTCTCGAAGGATTTTATTTTTTGAAGTTTTTATCATTTTCTTTTGATTTTTTCAAAACAAAAAAGGCGATCCAAGGGGGGTAGAGTTTAAAAATGGGACCTTTAGTCCCGGTTTGAGACACGAACTGGGACTAAAGGGTGCGATCACCCTTTAGTCCCGGTTCGTGTCTCAGGGACTAAAGGTCTAATCTTTAGTCACAGTTTGAGACACAAACCGGGACTAAAGGGTATCGCACCCTTTAGTCTCGGTTCGTGTCTTAAACCGTGACTAAAGGGCTCAGGTGAACCGGGACTAATGCCTTAGCCGCACGAATCGGGACCAATGCTCACATTAGTCCCGGTTCGTGACTGAACCGGGACTAATGTGAATACTGCCCTGTGACCAAAGCCCTGTTTTCTACTAGTGAAAATAACCCATAGAGAAATCAACTACTACATGTAATCAACACTACTATTCACCCATAAGCACCAATCTAAGTTTCCGATACAAATTGAACACAAGATATGAACTAGGGTTTGAGAGGAGATGGTGTTGTTGAAGATGTTGATGGAGATTGCCCTACCCAAAATTGGAGAGTTGTTGGTGATGATGATGATGATGATTTCACCCTCCGGGAGGGAAGTTTCCCCGGCGGAATCGCTCCGCCGGAGGGTAAAAGTGCTCCTGCCCAAGTTTCGCCTCAGATGGCGGCGCTTCATCCCTAAAGTCCTCTCCTGATATTTTCAGGTCAAAATGACTTATATACCAGAACATGGGCACCGGAGGTGGGCCGAGGAGGGCACAACCCACCAGGGCGCGCCTAGGCTCCCTGGCGCACCCAGGTGGGTTGTGCCCACCTCGTGGCCCCTCTGGCAGTTATTTGCACTACAAAAAAAGACACATCCGTGAAATTTTATCATTCTTTCACTTTCTTCACCTCGGGGGTAACTGCTTCTTACCCCCGGTATTCGGCTGACGGGGCTCGTCATCGTATTCACTTGGAGGCCCTTTTCCCTTGTGTTTGTATTTAACTTACATGCCTGTTTGAAAACCCAATAGTTCCTGTTGGTATGATTTGCGGGCTTATCGGGTGTGCCATGAATCTGACAGGGCCTCTCAAGGATTTTATCTAAGTTGGATGGCCCGTTTTGTTGCCTTTGAAAGGTTTCTTCCGCTGACCGGACTTGGGACCGCTGAATCCGGCATTGACTGCCATATCATCTGCGTCGTCGTCATTGTTGTTATTATGATGTTTGTTTTTATTGCAGCCAGGTTTACCGTTGCCGTCCCGCACCTTGGAGGTGTCAGAGTCACCTGAAATGTTGATTCTACGAGCCAACCAGCTGTCTTCGCTCGCACAGAAGCGGGTCATAAGTGCCGTTAAGGCTGCCATGGTCTTCGGCTTTTCCTGCCCAAGGTGCCGGGCGAGCCATTCGTCACGGACGCTGTGCTTAAAGGCCGCTAAGGCTTCGGCATCCGGATAGTCTTTTAGTTAAGAACCGATTCCAAAGCTTGTGAGCTGATTCGCCTGGCTGCTGAATTATGTGACTCAAGTCGTCAGCATCCGGTGGCCGGACATAAGTGCCCTGAAAGTTAGCCCTAAAAGCATCTTCCAAGTCTTCCCAGGTTCCAATGGAGTTTTCTGGGAGGCTATTTAGCCACTGCCGTGCTGGTCCTTTTAGCTTTAGAGGAAGATATTTAATGGTGTGGAGATCATCTACTTGAGCCATATGAATGTGGAGAAGGAAATCTTCAATCCAGACGGCCGGATCCGTCGTTCCATCGTATGGTTCGATGTTTACGGGTTTAAACCCTTCCGAAAACTGATGTTCCATAACCTCATCAGCGAAGCACAGGGGGTGTTCGGGCCCCTCCGTATCTCGCAATGTCGTGGCGGAGATCGTCTGACATCTGAGTTCTGTACTGATCCCGAACATAGTAACGACCTTCACGCCGGGCTTCATGGCCATTATGTCGCACTGGGCACGCACCCTTGATCCGTGATAGATCTGGTCTGACGAGCTTTATGGCTAGGTCACGTTGCAAGTCGTGTGTATATCCCGCGGCTGCAGTCTCCCTGCCTATTCGGCGAGGGGGTGCGGTTTGGTGTTCGGCTTGATATGCCGCTTTATCCCGTCCATGTGGTGGTTGGTCTGGTTGATCTACCTGATTGTATTTTGACGGTATTGGTTCAAGGACTTCATCATCGAATTGAGGCAGCAGCTTGCGCCTAGGGTAACTTTTGACAGGTCGCTCCTGGCCATATTCCTCAATAACCAGGACCTTAGTCCACCTCTCATTCAGCGTGTCTTGCTCTTCTTCGGGCTGCTGCTTCTTCTTCTTCAGGCTCCGGGCTGTAGCAATGAGTCGTCGCTTAAAGCGTTCTTGGTCGAGGGGTTCTTCTAGGACAATGAAGTCTCCGTCACCAAGGCTAACCTCCTCTTCGGATTCCGGCATGTAGTTGCTGTCCTCCGCATCTTTGTTATCAGTGTGTCTGGAGCTGTATTCACCCTCTTCCCTTTCATCCTGTTTGGACGTGCGCTCGACGGGGTATTCAGGATCTTCGGCATCGCTCGGAGTCTCATTATCTCCGCTGCCGGTATTGCTATCCTTTCCCCGGCGTGATCTTGAGAGGCGCCGCTGACATCGGCGCTTTGGTGGTTTATCGACGGGTTTGTCCTCATCCGGGCTCGGGTTATCCTCGTCGTTCTTCGGCATGTCCACCATGTACACGTCATAGGTTGAGGTGGCCGTCCAACACCCTGTGAAGGGTGGGACTTGGCTTGGTTCAGCGTCGACATCATCGTCCATGCCGTCGATGTCTTTGGACACATAATCTAGCATGGCGGTTAAGTCGTCGGCAGTGGTTATCAAGTGGGTAGTGGGCGGGGTGTAAAATTCCCCTCTCTCAGCCCCTAGTCCGAGTTGGGTGCAGTTCGGAGGTAAAGCCTCCGTGATGGCGATAGACTGCATCAAACCCAACACTTCATCTAAGAGTGGGAGTGGGACCGGAAATCGTGGGTCTGCCACGCTGTGTTCGGCATGGAGCACCTGATCGGACACGCTAAGTGCAGACCTCGGCAGTTCGGAATGGTTCCCAGAGCCAGGTCTAAGCCTGCTTCTGGGTCTTTGGTAAGGGGAAGAAGTCCGGCGGGGCTTATGCTCCCATCTTTGGACAATGAGACATGCGCCGGATCTAAGGCTGAGGTGGGTGTTGACCCCTGGATGGGATCTGACAGGGGATCCGAAGAGCCATCTTGGAGGGGACACAGGGTGGCGGCCGAGGCCGCGAACCCGTCGAATAATAGGTCTGCTCGGATGTCAGCAAAATAATTCAGGTTTCCAAACATGATCTGCTGGTCGGGGGCATAAGTGTCGACTTGCTCAAGGCGGCCTATCGAGTTGGCTCGAAGCACAAAGCCACCGAACATGAAAACCTATCCAGGAAGAAAGGTCTCCCTGGACACAACATCATCGTTGGTGAAAAGGTGAGCCATCGATCCTGCTGTCGACGATACATCGGAGCTCTCAATGAAAGCACCAATATCGGTGTCAAAACCGGTAGATCTCAGGTAGGGGGCCCAAGTTGTGCATCTAAAGATCAATGGTAACAATGGATAGGGGACACACTATTACCCAGGTTCGGGCCCTCTTAATGGAGTTAAAACCCTACTCCTGCTTGATTATATTTGAGGGTATAGGGGTTACAAGAATTGATCTACCTCGAGATCGATTCGGCTAACCCTACATAGCCAGCCTAGCAATGTTGTTGTGATCCTGCCTCCGATCTAACTCTCCGGTTTATATAGACACCGGAGGGGCTTAGGGTTGTACAAAGTCGGTTTTACATAAAGGAGTAAAATATCCGGACACCTATACTTGCCATCCACGCATGTGAGAGTCCCCACCGGACATGAGAGATAATCTTCTGTCTTGTATGTTGATGACCCATCAGTTCGGCCCACATCAATAAACCAGACTCCCGAGGACACCCTAGTCCCGGACTCCCACAGTCAACGTGGTCAAGTGAGACACTGGGGCCCATTGGCAGCCTCACATGGGTGGGCCCCACCGCCAGCCAGGTCGGCGCGGCCGCCGAAATCGGTCCGGCGAGCTAACCGCGGCGTCGTTCTCGCCGGAGACGGTCAGGAAGCGCGTAGTTGGCTCCATTCGCATCGCGCTTGGGCGCGTTCGGGAGAAGAGGTTGAGCTGCATCCAACCGCGGCAACCTCGCGGGCTGAGGTGGTCGGAAACGTCACAGACGACGTGAACGACGGAGGCCCGAAGCACGGCAAGTTCACAAATGGCGCCACAACGAGCAAGACGAGCAGTGCTGAGCTTCTATGGCGTCTACCCGCGCGGGCGAACACGATGGACACATTGGCACAGATGTAAGGACATCAGGACGTGGCCGGCGATGAGCTCGTGCAGCGGCGAGCTCGGGCGCGAAGGGAACGACGCCTATAGGCAACTAGCGGTGACAGGAGAGAGGAGGGATGAGGAAGGGGCTCACGTTGAGGTGCACAGTTGCCGTCAATAGTTTAGTAGCTGCAGACGGGCTCGAGTTCGTCGGGGTTGTGCCGGAGATGCAGAAGAAGGGGGAAGCTCGTCGGGGTCGGAGTAGTGCTCCCCGACCTCGGTTAGTAGACGTAGGCGACGTGGTCGGGTACGGCACGCCTCACAGACATGGTGGTGGGTCACGGGAACGCCGGAGAGCGCGGGGTCGACGGAGCAGAGGCGGCGGTGGCGCTCGGTTGCGGTGGCAGAGAGGAAAGGAGAGGCGAACGAGCTAGGGAGAGAGGGGGAAATGGAGGAGGGCAGCCAGGAGAGACGGATAGAGGCGAGGCTTATCACCTCGCCCACCTGCTCCCGTTGGCGTGGCGAGCGGTGGCCGGCGCGGCCGCACTCAGCCGCGGGCGAGGCGACACGGGGGAGAATAAGGACGAGGAGCAGGTGAGCGTGGGCTGGGCCAGTGCGGCCCAGTAGCCAGGTAAGGCCTCTGGCCTCTTTTCTATTTACTGATTTCTGTTTTATTTTAATCCACTGAAGACAAAATGGGTTATGAAAAAATACCAAAGGGCTTAGGAAAAATGTGGAGCCTATCCCATCAAATGCTTTGCATTTTTAGGCACTCCCACATAAAACTTGAGGGTTATTTGAGTCTTCGGTCAGGGAGGAGGCCATGGAGGGGGGCGTCGCGGGGACGAGAGGCCGTGGCGGCCGGCCGCTGACCCGGGCAGGAGGTCGGCGAGGAGTCCATCGAGGAGGGGGCGGCGCGAGGAGTACTCCATGGCAGCCGGCAACTAGCGTGGGAAGGAGGCCGTGGAGAGGGCCGACGCGGGGAGGAGGAGGCCGTGGCGGCCGGCAACTGGCGCGGGGAGGAGGCTGTGGCGGCCGGCAACTGGCGCGGGGAGGAGGCCGTGGAGGGGAACGGCGCGGGGAGCAGGAGGCCG
>NC_041384.1:766010158-766012742 GCF_002162155.2 Triticum dicoccoides | reverse complement strand
GTGGCGGCCGGCCGTTGACCCGAAGAGGAGGCCGTCGAGGAGGCCATGGAGGGGGCGGCGTGGGGAGGAGAGGCCGTGGCGGCCAGCAACTGGCGCGGGGAGGAGGCCGCCGTGGAGGGGCCGTTGAGGGGGGCGACGCGGGGAGGAGGAGGCCGGCCGCTAGCACGGGAGGAGGCCTGTGGAAGGGGGCGGCGCTGGGATGAGGATGAGGCCATGACGGTCGGTTGTGGTGAAGTATGGGATCAGGGAGGGGAGAGAGAGCTAGGATGGGAGTGGGACATGGGGTGGGTAATTTTTTCATGTTCAGTTTTTTTTTCCATGGAAGTTGCCTTATAGGAGTGAATCCATTGTAGAATATTTTACAATCGATTTTAGAATAAATTATATATAAATATATATATGTGTGTGTGTACTATACATACTTAAACATATTTATTCATACACATAACACGATAATACAGTATGCCCGACGCTAGCTAGGCCACACAGGACCAACCACACAAGTTTCATACAGTAGTAACAATGACATGTACCAGCACTAGCTAGCAATATGTAGGATCGGAGCCCCCACTCACCAACACTAACGACATGTACTTACATATAACATCCATCCAAACAAACCTGGACAAACACCGTACCATTGCTACACCCTTATATTTTCTCCTGATGCCAAAGCTAGAACTATATATGGCGCCATTCTTATTCTTGTTCTATATATAGAAGACGCCGTCGGAGCTACTAGAACGGATGCATATGCCCACGTTTACACATTTACGGTGCATATATGAAAAAAGAGCGCCACGTTGATATCTAGAGCACGACACTGGCATATGTAGCGCGCAACGAAGGATGCAGTGGCAAGCTAGGCTGTGCGTGCCTTCTTGACGAACGCGAGATTGCCATACGACATGAAGTGGCACACCGAGGTACTGGCACCAGGGTGGGTCTTCAGTATCTGGAACGCCGGGTGTGCCGGAGTCCAGCGGGAGGTGTCGAAATGGCAGAACGCCAGCAAGGAAACCACCGGGCCATCGTCGTCGCCGCGGCCGTGGAGGGTGACCTTGTAACCTATATACCCCGTATGCGCGATGTGACAATGGAAGACGGCGTATGGGAACGGCACCTTGTGGCAGGCCACGTAGCCAGTGCCCTCTAGCTTGGTGACCTCCTCGACAATGTACTCCCGGCATGGTAACAGGCCAGCGCGGGGGAGCGTCGACGTGGCCGCCCACACATCACCACCACCACCACCTTGCTGGATGGTGGTGCCGAGCATCTCCATGGCGGCCTTTACAGTGCTCTCTAGCGATATGGTGCAGGCTTTCATCTCACCGGCAATTGGCGGCTGCTGGCACTTGCGCAGGGTGTCCTCCACTTGCGCCGCCTCAGCGGAGCCTGGTGAGATGTGGAACGTGGAGAGGACGTCGCTTAGGTTCTCGAAGGGGACCTTGCCGGCGACGTCGTGCGGGAGGATGGCTGTCTCCGCCTCCGCTGGGAAAGACAGGGTCATGGTGCTGCCCGGATGTAGCTCGGCCTCGTGGAAGAAGATGCCGGTCTCTGCCACTGTCCGCGCGTCGCAGATAGTGTTGAAAAGTGTGCACATGCTGATACTGGGCTGTGCAGAGTAGTGCTCCACAAGCGGTGACAGATCGATTCCTGCACCAGAACACAAAAGTCAATGTTTATACCATGTAACTCTAGGGCGTGGCTAACGCGCGCGCGCGCGTCCCAGCCGGCGCGCTCGATTGCCGACCAGGCCGATCCGACAGCAAAACGACAATTCAGCGAACCGGAGCGCAGTCCTATTCCCTTTCTCGATCGATTCTGGCTGTGAGAGCGCTCTACCTGTTCGTGACTTTGGCCCAGAGCGCTGGCCCAATACCACCCCTAGGCTCTATTCCCTTTCCATATTGTTTCTTTTGGGCCTGTATTTTCCTATTTCACCTATTCCCTTTCTGGGCCAGCGGTTTTTCAGGTACAGTTGTGGGCGGGAAATTACACTTTTAATTGAAATAAACTATGACTTTCAACCAAAATTAATTGCTACTTGTGCACACAAAAATAAATTCTCTTAGATCTAATTTGTCCATGAAATATGTTCTTATTAAGAAAAAATAGCATGCTCAATTCAATTGATCTACAACATTTTGGTTGAAACTAGAATGATCATTAAATAGATCTACTATGATTTTTTTTTAAATTAATGACAAAATTACCAAAGTAAAAAAAACACATTCTAAAAAATTCGGAACAACTTTTGAATTTGTGATTTTTCTGGAAATCATGAATATTTTTTGAAAATTCAGGACAACATATGAAAAACAAAAACATTTCGTTCTGTCACTTTCTATCATTTTGCGTAACCCTAAGATAGACAGGGTGGCAGTGGTGTCACGTGCTCGTCTCGGCGTCCGTCGTCGCTACCGTGACGACGTCCGCCTCGACTCGCGTTAGGCTAAGACAGGGTGGCAGTGGTGTCACGTGCTCGTCTCGGCGTCCGTCGTCGCTACCGCGACGACGTCCGCCTCGACTCGCGTTACGCTAAGACAGGGTGGCAGTGGTGTCACGTGCTCGTCTCGGCGTC
>NC_041384.1:766009333-766009836 GCF_002162155.2 Triticum dicoccoides | reverse complement strand
CGTGCTCGTCTCGGCATCCGTTGTCGCTACAGCGACGACGTCCGCCTCGACTCGCGTTTACGCTAAGACAGGGTGGCTATGGTGTCACGTGCTCGTCCGGTGTCCGTCGTCGCTACCGCGACGACGTCCGCCTCGACTCTCGTTTACGATAAGACAGGGTGGCAGTGGTGTCACGTGCTCGTCTCGGCGTCCATCATCGCTACCGCGACGACGTCCGCCTCGACTCGCGTTACGCTAAGACAGGGTGGCAGTGGTATCACATGCTCGTCTTGCTGTCCGTCGTCGCTACCGCGACGACGTCCGCCTCGACTCGCGTTACGCTAAGACAGGGTGGCAGTGGTGTCACGTGCTCGTCTCGGCGTCCGTGGTCGCTACCGCGACGACGTCCGCCTCGACTCGCGTTACGCTAAGACAGGGAGGCAGTGGTCTCACGTGCTCGTCTCGGCGTCCGTAATCGCTACCGCGACGACGTCCGCCTCGACTCGCGTTACCCTAAGATAGAC
>NC_041384.1:766007345-766008984 GCF_002162155.2 Triticum dicoccoides | reverse complement strand
GTTACGCTAAGACAGGGTGGCAGTGGTGTCACGTGCTCGTCTCGGCGTCCGTCGTCGCTACCGCGACGACGTCCGCCTCGACTCGCGTTACCCTAAGATAGACAGGGTGGCAATGGTGTCACGTGCTCGTCTCGGCGTCCGTCGTCGCTATCGCGACGACGTCCGCCTCGACTTGCGTTTCGCTAAGACAGGGTGGCAGTGCTGTCACGTGCTCGTCTCGGCGTCCGTCGTCGCTACCGCGACGACGTCCGCCTCGACTCACACTAAGACAGGGTGACAGTGGTATTCTTAAGAATTTGACCTATTTCCAGCCAGATGTTGTTAACATTGTTGTGCAACAGGACCCCATGGAGAATACCCTGGAGTATGTGAGATTTATGTTCATGGGAAAAGAAAAAGAAAAGGTTAGAAATCACAGGGGAATACATACAACCTTGGAAAAACTGTAAAGAGAAATAAATCTGTTTGCAAAAAAGACAGAGGAAATGAAATAAAATTTTCGTTTAGTCACACGTATCGAGTAGTCGAATGGAACACCCTGCAGAAAGAAAGCATAGAAAAAAAGAAAGTTATTTTTCAATGAAAAAGGAAGTTTAAGAACGTTGTGAATAAATAAAACAAAGCACAAAAATAAATGACGTAACAAAAAGCCAGCTGAAATAAAAAAGAGGTTGGGTGTGTGTGTGTGGGGGGGGGTGTTATTAAAGAGATAAGTAGATAAGTCAATACTCACATATTTTCTTAAGATTTGTTTGGTTTCTGGCATCAGGTTTTCATTGCAAGGGTGAGCGACCATGTAGTAAGTTAGACTCTCGCGCAGGCTCTTTGCATGCTCCTGTTTTTGTTTTACATAAAAATAACAGTTAACTTGAAGTAAAAAAAGGAAAAACATTTTATGTTGGTGTAAAAACACAGCAGGATATAAAGAAATGAAGATATAAAACACATGTGAGAGACTATGAAACAGAAAAAATGAAGCTGACAAAAAGCATAAAAAAGGATGAGGTTTTAAGCAGCAAAAAGTTGAGCTGCATTACCTGAATATGCGATGTGTGTGTTATCAGTTGGACAAAAAAATACAAAAAAGACGAAAAGGGGTGGTTGCTAAATACTGAAAAGGATCATGCTTAAAAATGCTAGTATTTCAGTCGTTGGATTGCATTACTCTTTATTTTGAAGAGCACACACTCCAGAAAGACACGCCCATGTCAGTCACATTTACTTGTGATCTGTTGTATGCCAGCCTGAAAGAAGCTTTGAAATTCTTGATTACAAGCTGAGCATCGTCAGCAATCAAGTCGGTTCTGTTGTTTGGGCAGAGGACTTCGAACATTTTTTTCCTAAAGTTAGCAACAACTGTGTACAGAAACCGTATGAGCTTAAAGGTAAAAACACCTGTACATTGATCCAAAAATAAACAAAAAATATTAGCACAAAACGCCATGGTGACTTTTTACTGAAAAATAAAAAAGACATGGGACTTGCATGGAGACTATAAATTGTATGGCTTGTTTCTTGGACTACGAAAAATACCATGTGAATTCGATCAAGCTGGAATCCTATCATTCTCTCCCTCAGGTGAACAGATAACGCCATTGGAGTTTCAAATGCCTTTTGGAATAATTTCTGGAAAAATTTG
>NC_041384.1:765984527-766007207 GCF_002162155.2 Triticum dicoccoides | reverse complement strand
AAAAAAGAACAGAGCATTGAATGGAAAAAAGAGAGTATTGTCTGCCCATATTTATGTTTGTACTTACAGCAATGTCGCATTCGATATAGTATCTTGACCAGTAACTTGGTGGGAGAAGATTGTGTCTATCCTATTCATTTTGCTCGACCATTACTGCTTTTCCCAACATATTAATCACGTACTTATTTACCCGGCCATACACTTGCATGCAAGAACCCTATGTTCAACCAATGTCGAGCCCATTGTACTATTCTTGGGCTGCCACAGAATGAAAAATATGGAAAATTCAAAGTTAGAAAAGAAGCTTGAAGGGAACAAAAAAGAGGAAAGGGATGTTCTTCAAATGATGTTACCATTGCTTATATACCTTTGCGGTGCTTTCAATTGAAGTTTTTCATATCTTACTCATCCCTGTACAGGTTAGATTGTCTATGGAGATATGTCAACCTGAATATCACCCTTGCTGCTCTGTGGTTCTTTGTGATCTGAGAATCAATTTCTCCTCCTACAGAAAAGCACAACAAAAAATTAGGAGTAGCGAGACAAATGAGTTGTTCCTTTCTACTAAGAGGGGGTAAACTGATGTAAAAATAATGGCAGCTGCTGATTTCTTTGAACAATATTCAGTTTTCATATATTAACTTGCTACAGAAAAACAAAGCGATGTTCAGAGAATTAGCTCATTCTCTGAACAATGGCAGCTGCTGATTTCCTTGCACAGTGTTCAGAATTCATACAATAAATTGCTACAGAAATACAAAAAAAATTCAGAAAATAATTCCTTCTTGAACAAATGACAGTTTGCTGTCAGAATTCATATGACAACTTGCTACAGAAAAACAAAGCGATTTTCAGAGAAATAGTACATTCTTGAGATAGTGGCAGCTGCTATCACATTAAAAAGTGTTCAGAATTTCGTCCAAAATAGATTCCCCCAACAGAATAAAAATGAACTGCTAGTCTTAGTTCATTCACTGAAAAAATGCCATTGTTTCAGAGATGCATTTAGGGATTTTCTTTTTCCCACATCCACAGCCGGTTCCGATTCCCTATGGAGATATGTAAACCTGAATATCATCCCTGTTGTTCTGTTGTTTTTGTGGTCTGAGAATCAATTCCTCCTCCTACACAAAAGCACAACACAAAATTAGGAGTAGCGAGAGAAATGAGTTGTTCCTTTCTACTAAGAGGGGGTAAACTGATGTAAAATAAGGGCAGCTGCTGATTTCTTTGAACAAATTCAGATTTCATACATTAACTTGCTACAGAAAAACAAAACGATTTTCAGAGAATTAGCTCATTCTCCGAACAATGGCAGCTGCTGATTTCCTTGAACAGTGTTCAGAATCCATACAATAAATTGCTACAGAAATACGAAACAATTTTCAGAGAATAGTTCCTTTTTGAAATTCATACGACAACTTGCTACAGAAAAACAAATCAATTTTCAGAGAATTAGTACAATCTGGAACAGTGGCACCTGCTATCCTTAGTTCATTCACTGAAAAAATGCCATTGTTTCAGAGATGCATTTTAGGGATTTTCTTTTTCCCATATCCACAGCCGGTTCCGATACTTCTATGGATTTTCGCAGAGATATTGCTACGTGATGCTCGGTCGTCAACGAAAGATGAGACCAAGGTGGATGAGTTGCTGGCAAAAATCCGATTTTGTGTGAAACAGTAAACAATCTTCTTTTGTGAGAACAGAGCCACCAAGGTGGTCTGCTTTTCTTCAGTTTTGACATACACATTCCTTCTATATTTTCTTGTCCACCATCCTCACTGGATTAGTCCTTCCAAAACATTTAAATCATCTTCTTCCTCATGCTGAGAACGAGCAAGTTGTGCTCTAACGGCATCATCAGAGCAGAGCGGCCAAATTCGCCATCCCTGTGCTGCTCCCTGTCAAATCCAGGTGTTCGTGAGCTCGGAGACGGTGCCGCTGTTAGCCATGGACTCATCGGAAGGAAGAGGGGAGGGGGAGGTGGGTAGTACCTGGACATCCTCGGAGGCGACGCGGAGTCGCGGACGCCGTTGGGAAGCTTGGTGATGCGGGTGGGGACGACGCACGGGGGGAGGTCCAGCCCGGGTAGGAGGCGCAGGAGCAAGGTCGCGCACGCGGCGGAGGCCGTACGGCCGCCAGACAGGCACCGCCTCGCCGTATTGGCCGCTTCCGGCCCTGGAACTCGCGGAGCCCGTGCGGTTGCTGCGCCTCGCCGTATTGCCTGTTGCTGCCCTTTGACCTCGCGGTGCTAGTGCTGGCGCGACGCCTCGTCGTACTAGCCACCTCCCTCGCGGCGCTCGTGCGGGCACAGCGCTCGTGAGGCGCCTCGGCGAGGAGGGGGAGGGGAAGCAGCAGGGCAGCTGCAGCGGAGGAGGAGGGGATGGAAAAGGAAAAGGGAATTGCGCACGGCTGGGCTTTTCCAGAAAAGGAAAAAGGCTAGAAAGGGAAAGGGAATAGGTGGAGCGACGAGCGCGGTCGGAATCGATCGCTCCCGCGATCGATCGCCAAGGAGTCGTTTCGGTAACTCTATATATACATACATAATATTAAAGCAAAAAAACTAACCTCTCCGTGCAACCATGCAAACTTCTAATCTGGGCCATAGGATGTTGATCCAAGGGGGCGTGGGGATTACGTAATTTTACACTTAACCGTCGGCCCCTAATCACGCTTTTGCGAATCCCCCTTCCATTCCCCCTTGGATCAACATCCTGTAGCTCCGATTAGAAGTTTGCACGGTTGCACGGAGAGGTTGGTTTGCACCAGATACGTTCCTTAATATTAAAAGGCGAAAATTTATTCCTCTGAATTTTGGTCCATATTAGACTCTCTTCCGATGTGTCCCATCACTCTCCATAGTATAGAAGTTCTAGCCGATTTTACTAAGAGTACTAGTACATGATGAATTGAATTTTACAGTTCTAATTTGTTTATAAAGTATAAGAGTTCTAGTCAGTTTACTAAGAGTAGTAATTGTAAGTCATTCCAAGAATCTAGAAGAGTCAAAGCTTCTCAAGTTTGACCAAATTTATATGATAAGATAATAACATTCATGATGTCAACTAAGTATTATTAGATTCTTCATTAATTATATTTTCATAATATACCTATTTGATGTCACAAATATTTGTAGATTTCTTTATAATTTTTGTCAAACTTAAAATTCTTTGAATCTCTAAGATTCTTGCTTACAGTTTGGAATAGAGGAAGAAGTACATGATAAATTAGAGATTACAGTTCTAACTTATTTATTGTCCCGTTACTCACGATCGATGCTCACACGAGTTAGATCATTTCCAACCGAACTTGAAAAATGAGTGCTAGAAAACTGCTTCTGAAGCTTGCCAAAAAATAAATAAAAATATTGGGAGCATGCAGAACACCACCCATCCTCCAATATTTCCAAGATTAGTTGTATGAAAACCTAAATTTGCACCACGAGCTTTAAAAAATTAAGAGCGGCAGCTTTGCAGCAAGGAGCCAGTCATATTATAACTCTGATGATGTCTGAAGTAGCCCACGTACAGCACAGCCTCTTCTACCAGTCACGCTGCTAGATCGAGCGCGCAGCAGGAAGTCATGCACGGTGCTCTGTCGTCCATGGCGGATAAAGAGGTACCTGAACCTCTATCCCCGCACCGCTGCAAGCGACCCATGGATGAACGAGGAGTGCAAAAGTGCAGAAATATAAGGAGGAAGTTTGTTGATCGGACCTATTGGGTTTTTTCAGCTTGTGCTAAAACTGAATTTTTGGAGTGTTTTTACGAAAAAAAATTAGATGGTTATATGCTCAATCACAGTACGAAATCTCATCTCAGAACATCATGGCTTGCTCGATCGCTTGGACTGAATAGGCTTATTGGGCTGTGGCCTATTGAACTGAATGTGTACTGTCGCTGCTGCCACCTGGTTACTGCAGCTGCAGATAAGTTAAGCCAGCACAGCCGAGCAGCCTAATATTAGAACAGACGTCCCAGGGTGTAAATTCTGTCACAACATACGTGTATTTTTGCTAGTAATTATATATAAGGAAAACCTATTAGGTATTTATATACCAAACATATAATTAAACATGTTAGAAGATTACCTTTCTGAACAAAATCAGCTAGAACCTCCGGCATAGGCGTGCCGGAGAGGGCCTGCTCCCAGAACCGTCCCGCCGGAGTGCTAGCGGCAGGGTGGCCGTGCACCATGGCCGTGGTGCTAACTGCCACCACGATCAGAAGGAAAGCGGATTTTGAATGCATGACTGATTTGAATGAGAAAAAGAGGAGATGATCCATGGCTGTTATGGCCCCCGACGGTCTGGGGTATATATAGCCCTTGATGTACCTCTGAGCAAGTGGCCCCACGCAAAGCCAAGGTATGCACCGGTACTTTTTCTGCCAACTTTAGTTGCAAATGGTTCTTTGTCTTTATTCGTATTATGGTTTCAAGAAAAGATGTTCCTTTCAATATATCACAGTACTCGGTGTACGAGCTTTTTCAGTAGTGATTTGGGGGGAAAGTTGTTAGCAAAGAAATTCATCACAATTAATTCAACATCCTACAAGCAAATTGACTCACGCGATCATTTTTTGCTAGCGGATTGAAAGATGTGGGTGCTTCCAATCAAATGGCCATGGACTAGTCTGATAGATAAATAAAATCATTAAACTGAGGTAGAGTGACCAAACAGGACAGATCAAAGGGTGAAATCATTGTGAGGCCTGGCACTCTTGCATCAGTTAAAGGAGAAATTCACCAAACACCATGTCACACCCCATGTTACCATGTTTACAGCCCAGTTTTTCGATCAATAATTGTTGGCACACGAAAAGAAGCAACTAACATGCACAAAGCGATCTCGAGGTCAACTAGTGTCTAGCACATGATATACATTATCCACATGGGTCTGCCAAGATCCGGCTAATGAGGCCTAGGGACTTGCATACAATATGTCATCCGTGTCAAAAAACTTGCGCCATGTGGATGGATGATAGTGGGGGGAGAGATAGATGTGGATGGATGGATTTGCGCCATGTCATCGATCCAAGGCACAAATTTTCCACCGATGAGAAGGCTGTCAATTGTGTGCTTCTTTGGGCACTTTAAAAATAAACAAAGAAAATGAAAAAAATTAAAAAAATCAAATCCTTTTACACAGAGGCATTATATGTGCAATAGTTGTCACAAAAAATTGTAAACTTGAAATATCACAATTTTCTTAATACATTCCAATTTTTTGAAATGAAAAAAAATTGACACTTGGACAAAGGAAACAGATTTTTTTGTTCAGATTTTTTGCAAATGTGTACATATATTGCAGTGGCCAAAAAGCTTCCCAAAGGAATTTTTCATTTTTCTTCCACAAAAAAATCATTTTTTATTTTTCGAGTGCCTTAAGTAGGGCTATTTTGTGAAGGACCTATCAAAATTTTGATATGAACTTGAACCATACCATTTTTTAAAATTACTAGATCATATTTTATGAACAATTGACCAAATGTTTGCATGTCAAATGATTTTTATACAGCTCTCCTCAAAAAGAGAAATTCCCACCGATTTAATAGGAGCGGGTCAAATTTGAACTACATATGCTTGATATTTGTTTTTCTATTATTTTTCTTCTAAAAATCATTTCTAGGTACACAAGTAGTCATTTCATCATAGATCTACCAAGTGTTTTGCGGGATTCCACCCCTAGCTATCACCAGCCATGCCCCCAATTTTGATTGCATTTTGTGTTGATATAAATAATTCAAAAAATAATCAAAAATGTAAAACCTTCGCATTGATCATCATTTATGTCCTAGTAACCATATAAAATAACAAACTTTGAATAAGGAAAATATCTTTAAAAAGTCTTCACAAAACGAGCTATCGAGTATGAAGATTCATGACTTTCAAGCCAAATGACTGATGTTATTGCTAGTTTCAAAGGATAGTTTTCCCAAAAGATCTCATATTTTGCAAAAGTGTGCATATTGGAATAGGCAACAAATTTGCCGAAAAAAGTTTTCATTTCCGTTGCATGAAAAATCCATTTTTCCTTTTCCAAGTGTCGAATGTAGGGGGTTTTTGCAAAGTACCTATCAAAAAATTGATATGAATTTGAAACATACCATTTTTCAAAATTAATAGGTGATATTTTATGAACAATTGACCAAATGTTTGCATGTCAAATGATTTTTATACACCTCTCCTCAAAAAGAGAAATTTCCACTGATTTAGTAGGAACGGGCTCAAATTAGAACTACATGTGCTTGATAGTTTTCTTTTTATTTTTTTCTAAAAATCATTTCAAGGTACAAAAGTAGTCATTTCATCATAGATCCACCAAGAGTTTTACAGGATTCCACCTCTAGCTATCACCAACCATGCCCCCCGTTTTGACCGCATTTTGAAATTGATATAAACAATTAAAAAAAATGTAAAACCTCCGCGTTGCATAATCATTTATGTCCTAGTAAACATATAAAATAACAAACTTGGAATAAGACAAATATCTTTAAAAAAGTCTTCTCAAAATGAGCTATCGAGTATGAAGATTCATGGCTTTCAAGCCAAATGACCGATGTTATTGCTAGTTTCAAAGAATAGTTTTCCCAATTGATCTCATAGTTTGCAAAAGTGTGCATATTGGAATGGCTACCAAGTTTGCCGAAGAAAGTTTTCATTTCCATTGCACGAAAAATCTGTTTTTTTGTTTCCGAGTGTCGAAAGTAGGGGTTTTTTGTGAAGAAGCTACCAACTATTTTGTGTAAATTTGAACCACTCCACTTTTGTAAAATACTAGACCATATTTTATTAACAATTGACTAAACATTTACATGTCCAATCATTTTTATACACCACTCCTCAAAAAGACAAATTTCCATCGATTTAGTTGGAACGGGGTCAAATTTGAACTGCATGTGCTTGATAGTTTGCTCTTTATGTTTTATAAAAATCATTTCTAGGTAAAAAAAGTAGTTATTTCGTCATAGATCCAACAAGAGTTTTGCAAGATTCCAACCTAGGCTATCGCCGGTCATGCCCACCGTTTCGATCGCATTTTGAAATCAGCATAAACAATTCAAAAAATCAAAAAATCTAATACCTCCGTGTTAAATCATAATTTATGTCCTAGTAACCATATAAAATAACAAACTTGGAATAAGGCAAATATCTTAAAAAAAGTATTTTCAAAATTAGCTATCGAGTATGAAGATTCATGGCTTTCAAACCAAATGACCGATGTTATTGCTAGTATCAAAGGATTGTTTCCCCAAATGATCTCATATTTTACAAAATTGTGCATATTGGAATGGCCAAGAAGTTTGCGGAAGAAAGTTTTCATTTCCGTTGCACGTAAAATCCATTTTTCAGTTTCTGAGTGTCGAAAGTAGGGGTTTTTTGTGAAGAAGCTACCAACTATTTGGTCTAAATTTGAATCACTCCATTTTTGTAAAATACTAGACCATACTTTATTAACAATTGACTTACTGTTTATATGTCCAATCATTTTTATACACCTCTCCTCAAAAAGACAAATTTTCATCGATTCAGTTGGAACGGGGATAATTTGAACTACATGTGCTTGATAGTTTGCTATTTTTTTTTCTAAAAATCATTTCTAGGAACACAAGTAGTTATTTCATCATAAATCCAACAAGACTTTTGCAAGATTCCTTCCTGGGCTATCATCGGTCATGTCAAAGATTGCCTCCCGGTATGCTCATTTCGGCATAAACACAAACCATTCGGTCATTGCCTCTCGGTTATTGCAACAGAATCATTGGAAGATTCTGATCCAAAAACATATAAAATTTGTCAAAATCCATGCACGTATGAATTACATTTGATTTTAACAAACTATAAGGACTTATTTACAAAAGTACATTATGTCGCGTTTTTATGGTATTAAAAGATTGAAACAAAGTGGATATTCATAATCTATGGAAAATTCTACCCCAAATTGATATATAATATTTATATATATTTAAATACACATAACTTAAATTGGAAATCTTAAAAACATGAAATCAAAATAATAATAAAATAATATTGCCGATGGTAGGGCCGTCGGCATAGCTCTATGGTGTTAGCCGACCGATAGTCCAGGGGCCACGTGGCACTGTATGCCGACGGCTAAAGCTATGTCCACGGCCAGGGAGCCAGTTGCCGACGACCAAAGATATGTCGTCGGCCACCGTCGGCATAGATTGAGGTAAGTTGATGGCTTTTATTTGCCGACGGCTTACCTCCATCAATGCTGAGGGTGGCTGTCGGCAACTAGCGATTTTCTGGTAGTGTTGTCCTGTCTGGAGGCAGGGCTTCATGGGATCTCCTTTGACAATGTCCTATCAGTTCTTGAAGAAATCAGCATTGAATCTGTCGGGACCGGGGCGTTGCCTCCTAGCAGGTTAGAAATAGCAACTTTCAGCTCATCCTCGGTGAATGGCATGTCCAGGCCAGAGAGATCAGAACTTGGGATACCCATAGATGACCAGTCGAAGGCGCAAGAGGCCGGTTTGTGCGATCCAAAGCGTTCCGGAAGTGATCAAGGAGGATTTCTTGCTTGTCAACCTGGAAATGAAAGACCCTACGGGGTGGTCAGAGCCGGGATGAAAACTTGCGTTGTCAGTCGGCGTGGTCTGATAGATAGATAAAATCAGTAAACTAAAGTATAGTGACCAAACAGGACAAGATCAGACGGTGAAATCATTGTGAGGCCAGGCCCTCTTGTATCTGTTAAAGGAGAAATGCAGCAAACCCTAGTTTTTTAGACCAATTATTGTTGGCACAAGCAAAGAAGCAACTAACGTGCGTTCTGCACTAAGCGATCTCAAGGTCAACTAGTGTCGATCATATGATATATACCATTCTCCATATGAGTCTGCCAAGGGCCGGCTGTTGAGGCCTAGAGACTCGCATAAAATATGTCATCTGTGTTAGAAAACTTGGTAAATAAGATTCCTCCTTGATTGATGCATTAAGGTGCTAACCTCTGCTTGTCCTGTCTGGAGGCAGCTCCAACTTGATTGAGATTGGGACACAGAAATAGTGGAAACTAGATGATACTCCGCGTGTTGCTACGTGAATGGTTAACAAATAATTTAATGTTTTGAAATATAACAAAAGTTATGTGACATAATATAATCACAAAAGAGTAGTCTGAACCCCAAACACTGTCTAAAAAAGTTGAATTCAGCAAGTGATCTTCAGATGTAGTGCACTGCGTACTTGTGCCGAAACTTGTAAAATTGGTTTAGATTTCCAGTTACAAGCAGAATAGCTAAAGAAGGATACTTGTCCCTCGAAAATATTCGGATATCTACAAGTAAATTTTTGATGAAAAGGAAGAAAATCAGAGAGTCTACAAGTAAATTCAAATAAGTGGTGCATATCAACCGAGTTGGAATCTTGATTGCTCTGTGCCAGCAAACATTATGAGCCATTTGTGTTGGGCCAGCAGCACATGGAGTGGCCACCATGGATAGGCAGGCTTGTCCTGTTAGCCATTTGTGTTTCAGAAACCTGAACTTATAGGGGAAGTAAACAGTTGTAAACAGAGCAAGTGAATTAAGAATGTGAACTTGCTTATATGCAAAATCTGTACTTTCTTACTGCTAAAAATTCTTGATGCTGGTCAGCACCTTGTAAACATAAATGCTTGATGGCTATAAATGGAGAACAGGGCTGTAATCTGTAAACAGGGCTGCATATGAATATTTGTGCCCTGTTCTCCAGTGTAAATTTCAGAAAATGCACAGATTGGGGAGACTAGCAAGGGCATAAACCCTACTGCTAACCAAATTGTGTTTACCTTACTTGTAAATTCAGAGACAATGTTAAATTCAGGTTTTCAGAAACTGTTAACTGTGGCTATGTTTGAAGCCCTGTATTTTATTTACTAGTCAGATGCCCGTGCTACGCTACGGGATCCCACAAGATTAGATGGATTTAATCATAGTCAGGAACCCATATGTTGCTATAGACAATAATATTTTTTTACCGAGACATCGATTGAAGCGATGTTATATTGCGACGGATAACATATCAAGCATGATCAAACATATGGTTTCCAGTCAATAAACCCTGTCACCGAAGCCAAACATTTTGTACTCCATCTCCGCCTTGAAACTCCCTACTCACATTTCTCTTTCTTCACTATATATTGTGACGGATAACATATCAAGCATGATCCAACATATGGTTTCCAGTCAAAATAACCTGTCATCGAAGCCAAACATTTTCTACTCCATCTTCGCCTTGCGACTCCCTACTCACATTTCTCTTTGTTCACTCTATCCTGTATCGAGGGGACAGAGCATGCAGCAAACTAAAAATCCATCCGTACACATGTGGCAACTTGGACTTCATCATTCAGCCCTAGTCCGATGGGTTCAACCTATCTTATCCATCAGATGGTCACCCACCTATGTCACACATATCATCTCTCCATGTGTGTGAGCATTATACAATGCAACATGCCGTCCATGGCCAAAGGATAATTATTACATCCAAAATAATTTGATGTTGTAACATTTGAAACTACATCGGAAGGTTTGACGAAAAAAGATTCATATCACATAATAGTATCTCGAAGATAGCAATCTACAATACTTTAAACCTGATCAACCAAGACAAAATATTGCTAAAATAATTTGCTAAGTATATTAGTCTCAAAACATCTCACAATCAGGAACTGATCAAGAGAACTCACATGAAAAAGGAAAACACAAAATAAAAACGCTTAATACAGAACTTGCATGCATAAGAGAGTTTATATAAAAAGTACAAACAAAATGATCAGGGTTCACTAAGCTAGACTACTATGCTAAATGACGTGCCATGCGTCATCGTCCTTCCAGCATCGGCCTTGTGAAGTTGTATGGCCTGCCACTGTCACAGCTGATAACTCCAAATTGTGAAAGATGCGACGACTGGGCTCATACCAAATCTCCCGAACCACCAGACAGTACACCCTTATTTTAGTTGTTTGCTCAAAACATATGTAACAACAATATTAATTATGGGGTTTTCGTTTCATCCATCTGCTCACCTAAGAGAACATCAGACAATCACTATTTTATACATAACTGTCTGTGATATATTCATACAAAGGGGAAAAAGTTGAGCCTTTAGAGAGTTTGTAGTATATTTAGACAAAATGAAAAAACAATGAACAATACTTGCAATTTGAACTCAGCAAAGAAACAAAATGTACAGTAAAAGATACTTTGAAATCATGTGTATGTAGAACGGGTGAATGCACATGTACGCACACACACACAAAATTAGTACTGGACCTCTTGTAACTCAAGGTCGTACAACCCTAGATAACATACAACTATGCATTTGTGGCGTTGTTCAACAGGTCAACTTGTCTTCTATTGGCAGTTTGGCACCACCGTAACAAACAAGAATTGTGTGCAAAAAGCTAAGTAATGGCACGGTGCGATGATGTTTGGCTAAATTACAGAGGCTGTCCGTACAGTCAGAGCAACAGAAAATTGTTCATGGACATACAACCAGTTCTAGATCGATAGTCTTCCCTGAAGCCTGCTCCATGACTAATTTCTATGTTGAGAGAAATTAGTGTGATTTCTTTGAAACAAACTAACACAATAATAGACTCGATGGCCTCACCTTCATCGTCAGTGACACCTCTGCATGGCTGCCCCTTTTTTTAGATCTAGAGTAGGAAACTACTCTACATGAGATACAAATTCAGACATCATCAGTGGACGGAGTTTATCCGGGACGTTTACGATGATCTCCTGGTCGCTCACATTTCTGGTTGCCGCTGCAAGCTCAGGAGCACGAGCATTGCAAGTTCTTACCACATGGCTGACACTGTAAGCTGAAAAACTGAGAGTGCTTGTTTAATATCCTTGATCAGGCATAGCACTGTGATCTGGATTGGTCTCCCGCAGCTAGCTCTTTTATGATTGCATGGCAATCCATCTCCAGGATCAAAGGCCCGATGTAGTATTTTGCAAGAGCCTGCAGTCCGGCGAGGGCAGATTTTGCCTCGGCCTCCTCAACACTTCGACTGGGGGTCAGCATTCTGCATACAGAGACGAAAACGTGGCCCTTGCTGTCCCTGGCAACAGCGCCAACCTGTGAGGCTGCCCTCTATCCTGAAATATGCAGGGAAAAACAAAATTAAAATCAGAGACATGTTAGAACGAGATTATCTTGCGAAATATGCACCTAATCTAACAAGAAGCAAACTTAGAAGATCCATCTCACACATACTACTCGTCTTCATGTTCAATTGTTCAGTTTGGCACTGGGCGCCGCAGGGAACGAGTAGCTCACCACCGTCAGAAATCCTCCGCGCCCGCAACACCTAGGCCTACTCATGCCAGTCCTGCCGCTGGTAGCCTCTAATCCTCCATGGGCAGCACAGAAAAAAGGGCCTGCAGTTGGAGGTTGAGAACCAGACCAGCACAAAAGGGAATCAACACCAACAGAGAAAACAAAGTAACTTACTATATCGAACAGACTCGGATATGGCAACAACCGTCACTATCATCTCTGTCTCCGGCGGCCTGCACGGCTAGATCTGAAGGAAATACACCGACGAAATCTTGAAGCCAAATCCAATTGATTCAGACCCTAATTACAAGCACAACTATACAAGGGTAGGGATCCTTGCCCAACTCAAATCCCGCGTTCACCGGGGAAGAGAGGGGAGAGGTCGGCCGCGAGAATTTGGGAGGGTACTCGAAGCTCCTGTTTCTTTCGGGAGAGAAGAGAAACAAGAACACATTGTGCGGGGTGGTGTGTTCTGGATATGTCTGGAATTCCATACTACACGCGGGATGCTTTTGCAAAATGTACAAGTGGGACGCTCGGGGATAACTCGTGTCAGTTCCAGCCTTACGTTTGGCATCGGACGGTGCAGATGGCGTGAAGGCAGACACACCATCACCACCAACTCACATTTTTATAGGAGTAAAGATAAAGATTTATTTTATTTATTTATCTGAAATCAAAGTATACTCATGTAAATTCATCTTTTGACATTGATTGCAGATAACTCAAGATGGATTTGAATTTCATGCCTCAAGATGGAGGAGATATAGATTTGAATTTCATGCCTCAAGATGGAGGAGCTATAGATTTGAATTTCATGCCTCGAGATGGACAAGGTCAGGAAGACGACGCAATGGATTTGAATTTCATGCCTCAATCATGTTGACACTAGCTCATTCATGGAGATTAGCAATTTCTAGCACACAAAGTAAAAATCCAGGGAACTTTTGAGTTGGCAATCTAAGCCACCAATTTCCTTATTTAGACTAAAGAAACAGAGCATGGAGTGATGCTAACCTGCGTGAAGAAACATACAAAGTGGCAAGCCACGAACCTTCTACTGCTAACGTGTGCTAATCACCACAAGACACCAAATGCTAACCTGTGCAAACATAGACACCAAAACTGATTCAGTCAGAAATTTGCACTCAGAACAAAAATTCAGTAAAATAAATCTTACTCCCAAACTGTTGGCTGTTTTGCAACTGTTGGGAGTACAATTTGTTACCACTGACTAGACCAACAAATTAACAGAAACAATAAGAGATGGCAAAGAATAAACAGGTTGTGTACTTTGTCTTGTAGAAACAAACAGTATTTTAGTGCTAAATTAACAGAAAAGATCAAGATTACAATAGCATGCAGGTTGTGTACTCTGTCTGTTCTGCTCCCACCAGAAACAAGTTATGTTATTGCTTAGACTGAAACTGATTTTATTTTGGATAAGGGACTGAAACTGAAAAGGAGACATCAACTAAAACCTGAAAACGAAATTATTGTGTGTGGCCACAGCTGATCAGGAGGCATCGACTAAACACAAAAGAATGAACAAAACGCCAAAACATAGTCTTTTACTGTATCTCATTCTCTAAACGAGGCGTACCTCCCCAACCCTGGTCTCGCGGGCGGCGGCGGGGGAACCCTAACCCCCACGCCGCGGCCGTCTCCTACACCACCCTCTCCCCTCGCCGCCGCCAGAAGGCGCCGCCGGGCGAAGCCCGGTGCGCGTCGGCAGCGGTGGGGCCCTTCTTCTCCTCCCGGCATGCGGCTGTAGCGCGTGATGCGGCGGCGCGGCGGAGTCTTGCCTGATGCGGCGAGGGCGCAGCGGCGCGAGCGGGTGGCCAGGCCGTGGCGGCTGCACGAGGGGTTGGCTTCGGGGCGGCGGCGCGGTCACGGACCCATCGTGGATTTGGTCCTGCGGGCGCGGTCTCGGCCTCCCCTGCTCGGCCGGCGGGTCACGGTGGGGGGACTTCTCCTTGCTGAGATCTGGCAGCTGCGGCCTGGATCATCCAGATCCCGGAAAGGATGGCGGCGGCCCTTGCACCAGAGATGGAGGTCTTCGATCAGATCAGGGTGAAAACCTGCTATTGGCTATTCTCTACTACCTCCGGGGGAAATGATGGCGAAGATGGCGACACTGTACGCGTCGTTCCCTTCCCGAAGGCATCGCTGAGGAGAAGTTCAAGGCCACTCTCTACTACCTCCAGGGAAACCCTAGATCAGTAGATCGGATGACGGCGGCTCTCTGGTGTCGTTTCCCCTATGGGGCGTCATTTTTGGAGGTGCACACGGGCTCGAGGGACCAGAGGACGGCTTCTTTGGTGGAGCGGTGCTTCATCTTACACATCGATGGTGGCGGATCTCGGCGGCATGGCGCTGTGGAGATTCGACGTCTGATGCGCGGAGATGGACTCGCACAGGAGGAGGAAGCTGTCTGGCGTCGTGGTGGCATTGATGACAGAGGGGCCTTGCAAGGTCGGTGCTTCAGTTCTGCTCTGAGGATGGACCGAGGGATGATGGAGGTGACGGCCCTTGCAGCGTGCGATGCTCACTAGGAGTGTGCCAGATCGGTGTGGGACCCAATCCAGGTAGTGGCTTGGATGCGACACCCGGCTTTAGATGTTAGGCTTTGGTGCGATGTCTGCTTGGTATTAGACCCGGATATCCGGCACGCCTTCATCAAGGGGATAGGAGTAGCAACGGTGTTGCCAAGATGGTGGCTTCATTATTGATGTATCATCTTGTATGGTCTTTGTGAATAATTAATAATATGACTGCATGCATCGTCCAGAAGCAGAGGCCGCGGTACATCCTCCTTTTCTAAAAAAAAAATCTCATTCTCTAAACTGAACAAACAACCCAAGATGAAGTTGCGGAAGCTCCTCCGGGAGGAGGAATTGAGCGGATGGAGCACGGGCGGACCCGACTGCCTCAGCTACCCTGCATCAGGTAGAGAGCCAGATTGAGATGAAGCGCAGCCCCTTCCCGTCCATCACATCTACGCGCTGCCGCCAGCCATGGAAGCAAGCTAAATTTTTTTCTGCCTCTTGCTCTCCCCTCTAAGCGGATTGTGGTGGGGGACTGCGAATTGATGGGTGAATCGATGGAGGGGAAGTAGGGGTGCCTGTAATGGCCTGCAAGAATTTCTTTGTAAGCACAATGTAATAAGGAACTGAGGTCAGCATCAATATTGACTTGAGGAAGATTATGTTAGGCTCCCGTATGATTCTTCCCCGGAAGTTTGGAGTTCATTCTGTAGGCCTTGTAATAATGCATTAACAAGAGTTGCCGGTTTTGTTTGTTATTAAGAAATTATTTCTTGTGAAGGTGTTTGCATGAAGATGATGCTCGTGGTTGTTCTTGCAAGAACTCAGAGTGAAGCAAATTTATCACTGGTCCGTTACACATAGTACCAAAACGATGATGACAAAGATGCCTCTCTACAAAGTACCTCCGCTTCCCCGCGAAAGAAAAGGTGATATATATGGACTGGGGCGGCGTTGCACTTCATACCCTCTGATACGACATTTGCACCTGTACTATTTTCAAACTTAACCATACTTCGATGAAGCTAAAATTGATCGATAGGGCGATTAATTGCTTGGCAGTAGTGCTACCGGCGAATGCATCTGTCGAGGAACACCGTCAGCTCCTGATCTCCAAAGGATTCTATGTCTTAGGAACTATGATGTTTTTGTGTTTTCTTCTCTTTTGCATTCTCCCCTCATCTGAAATAGAAATGTGCACTTGGGGCTGCTGTCCAAACTGATGAAGCTGGCTTGCCACTCAGGCAGACCTGGATACTGTGTAAAACGTTGTGGCTGTTTGATTTCTAGGCCGATCAATTCCAAGGCAAAAATATTGGATGAACCATTTTTTCACCAGAGACAACATGATGGTATGGTGTGGACCGATGAAACAGAAAACAAGAGGTCTAGTTACAGTGGTGAAGAATGCATGCATACGAGTGAGGTGTGGGTTTTCGGTGGACAGGTGAGCTGGTGCCGATATCCTATTTGTCGCATCTCGCATCGTTGTTACATACGCGGGACGTCCCTCATATCTGGTCCAATAGTTATGTTGGCCCATGAGAACTTGCTCAAATCCATCTAGCATGTTTTGTTCACATGTCAAGAAAATGCACAAGGCCGTTCTCAAACGGACCAACACATCTAGAATTAGCATTTCCTTTCGTCGGTTAATTCATTTTGATCTAATCCGGTTTTTGTAAGGTTTTTTTCTTCTTTCCTTTTATGTTTTGTATTTTTCCTTGTTTTTAGATGTTTACAAAGTTTTAAAATGATTGCAAATTTTGAAAAATAGTTAAAACATTAAAAAACTATTTACATGGGGATGTTGATACGCCCAAAATGTATCTATAATTTCTGCTTGTTCCATGCTCACATTGGTGATATTGCTATGTGTTTTGCTACACTTTCATACATTTTACTCTCTCCGTTTTTATTTACTTCGCATATTAGAGTTGACTGAAGTCAAACTTCCTAAAGTTTGACCAAGTTTATAGAAGAAAATATAAATATTTACCATAATAAATTTATACTATGTGGAAGTACATTTGATAATGAATCTAATTGTGTTGATTTCTTATTGTATATGTTAATATTTTTGTCTACAAACTTTGTCAAAGTTTATAAAGTTTGACTTTGACCAGAGCTAATATGCGAAGTAAATAAAAACGGAGGGAGTACAACATTATTTGGACTAACTTATTAACTCAGTGCCTAGTGCCAGTTTCTGTCTGCTGTTGTCCGTGCATTGCAGAAAAATGTCAAATATAAAAGTGCTCGGAAAATTCCAGATAAATCAGATAAAAAACTCAGTAGAATAGAAGACTCCAGAAGCCCGAAGGATAGCCGGAGGGGGGGCCACCACCTGGCCAGGCGCCTACCTGGCGCGGTCAGGGGGGTGGCCGCGCCACAAGGCCGCCTGGTCAGGTGGGGCCACCCCTCGGGCCCCCCTTTCTCCTATATATCACCCTCGATACAGAAACCCTCCAGGAGAGCCCCGTTAAGCGATTTTGTCTACTGTTTCGCCGCCGAAGCGATTCCGATCTCGGGATCGCCGGGAGAAGCTGTCCCGGCACCCTGCCGGAGGGAGGATTCACCTCCGGAGACCTCTCCACCACCATGCTAGCCGCCGGGATGTGCCGTGAGTAGTCCCCCTTGGACCATGGGTCCATGATCAGTAGCTATGTGATGTCTTCTATCCAATCTTGTGCCTCAATTCTTAGACCTTGTGAGCTACCCTACATGATCAAGGCATTTTTGTATTAGTTTCTGTGTTGCTATGCTATGTTTGCTGGGATCCGATGGATTATGAGATTATGTTCAGATTGTGATGAGTATATATTTGGTTTACCTTTTATATTTAGTTCTTGGGTATCCTTGCATGTTCCCTGTTACGTTTGTTGCTTTGGCCAAGTAGTAGATTGTAACTCCAGGAGGGAGCGTTATGCTTGATTGTGGCTTCATGCCCACCGATGTCTAGCTTGAGTGACAGAAACATGAGACTAGGGGATGTGTTGCTGCCACCAGGGAGAAAACAACGGTGTTTGTAACTGCGGTTGCAAGGATTGCTTACATTGAGCATAGAGTGATAATGCAGTTGTCTGTTGCTTTGAGTTTACACTTTGGGTGGGGCTCGCAACTTAATACCAGTGATATGTTCAGGATGGATATCTCAAGGTGGATGATTAGTGAGTAGATGCTGATGAATAAACGGTCTACTTGTTTTCGTGTAATGCCCATACGATTGAGCCTCTAGCTTTCTTGTAGCATAATTAGCATTGTGGTGCGTTTATAATTCTATCAATTGCCTAGCTGTAATTTGTTCATCCAGCATAGTTATTTATCGTCTTTTGGGAGAGATACATCACTAGTGAAGGTCATGGGACCCCGGTCCATATTTCCACCATAGTTTACACCGCTCCAATTTACTGCTTTTATTTCCTTTCCGTTGCAATCACCACTACTATTTCTACCCTTGTGTTTGATCCTTTGTAAACAACAAGACCGGAGAGATTGACAACCTTTCTGACTCGTTGGGAGCAAAGTTATTTGCTTTTGTGTGCAGGACCACGTCAACTTACACTACTAGGAAACAGGCTTATAGTGGCGCCCTTTTTTTGCCTTTAGTGGCGCATTATGGATGCGCCACTAACTACAAGCCACTAATAAGGGCTTAGGGGTGGCGTACTTCGAATGCGCCACCCCTAAGAATCTTAGGCGTGGTGCATTTCTGAAATGCGCCACTAATAAGTCCCTAGGGATGGCGCATTCTGAAATGCGCCCCTCCTAAGGCCTTATTAGTGGCGCATTTTGTAGACGCGCCATGGTTAACTTTTTTTGAATTTTGAATCTGGATCTGGATCTGGATCACAATTTTTTTGTTTTTTCTCCTCGTTTTGTTTTCCGAATTATTTGTCCCGTTCATCTAGCCAATTTGTTTGCTCATTTTTTTCTCCGAATTATTTGTCCTGTTCATCTAGCCAATTTTGAATCCAAATTGGAGGAGAGGAGAGGAGATGATGGAGGGCGCCATGGAGGAGGGGAGGGGGAGGAGGAGCCATGGGTGGAGGAGGAGACATGGAGGAAGGGACGAGGAGGAGGAGCCTTGGAGCTTGTAGTCTTGGAGGAGGATGAGCCATGGAGGAGGGGAGGAGGAAGAAGACCCTTGGAGGAGGGGAGGAGGAGGAGCCTTGGAGGAGGAGGAGCCATGGAGGAGGAAGAGGAGGGCGCCATGGAGAAGGTGGAGAGGAGGAGATGATGGAGGAGAGGAAGAATGAAGAGGTAAGGAGGAGAAGGAGGCCGGCTGGGTATTATATACGCCTGGATCCTCTTATTAGTGGCGCATTTGGCAATTTGGTAAGGCTGAGGGAGCTTCAGATTTGCTTCAAGGATTGTAGTTTTGATTTGTATGAAGGTTTCGTGAAGTCTCTGTGCAACCTACATTGCATCGAAAGTCTTTGTATTGGTGATGCTTGCAAAGAAGGACCATCTCCTGAATTGATGGATCTCTTGGGAGAACTTTGGGTGACTCCCGTACATCTCCGGATATTTATGTCTTGGATGCCCATCCAACTCTCTGCGCTGCGAGGGTTGATAAAGAGAGACCCCTCGCATATCTTGGACCTCTCTGAGTTAATCTTCTGGGAAGTGAAGGAAGTGCAGCAGGGAGGACATGGAAATCATTGGGGGGTTGTTGTCCCTTCGCCGTCTCCGCATTAGGAGCACCCACCAAACACAACCGCTGCTTGTCATCAGTGCAGATGGGTTCCGCTTTATGGTTGACTTTCACTTGAATTGTGGGTTAGTAGCGCAAATAATGTTTGAACCAGAAGCTTTGCCGAAGGCGGAAACAATTTGCTTCAGTCTGGGCGTGCGGGTGGGGAAAGAGGATGGTAACTGTGGCTTCGGTTTGGGCCTGCAGGGCCTTCGATTTTGGTAGTATGTCTGTGTTGATATGCGTTGTGGTGGAGTAATGGTTCGGGAGGCCAAGCAAGCGGAGGCTGCGGTCACACCACCGTCGGCATCGCACGGACTCTTCTTTTGGCAGCTCCCCACCGTCATCTTCACATAGCGGCACTGCATGGCCACCATCCTCCTTCTTGCGCCGTCGGCCTCCATCTCGCATGAAGTCCGTCACGCCACAGCCGACGCCATCGCAGCGCCGGTCACCATGGACCATCTTGTCGTGGATGACGTCCTCGCCACGCCGACCACCACACCATCATCATCTTGAGGTATCGCACCGCAAACCGGCCACCAGCGACATCGCGCCGCCAACAGCCTCCACCTCGCGCCGACGTCCTCCACGTCACATTGAGTCCTCCACGTCGTCGTCACCAACGCCATCGCTGCCACGGATCGACAAGGCTCTGATGCCAATTGTTGGCGCCGCTTCTCACAGCGCCTCTTTTTGTTCTACCTCTCATGCTTTCCCTCTCTCCTCTTTGGTTTCTCTCTACTTCTCTCAAGAATACACAGGGACAGAAAACACACACACACACACACACACACACACACACACAAACACACACACTTCACCAAGGAAAGGGAAGGCTTTGCTTCTTCTCCCGGTGAGAACACATGTGCTACATATTTTCCTCTAGCCCTCTCGGCCTTTACTTTCCATTACTCAAAGTAGTAGTATATATACACAAGGTTTAGGTACCCGTGCCATGCACTTCATGCCACCACTTACGCGACTACTCCACTAACCACTAACGCATGACCTTCTCTCTCACTCCTAGAATCACTCCAGGATGCATAAGACACGCCCCAAGCTAGCTAACAACCTCAGGTCTAGCTAACTAACATACTCACCCGGCTACTACTTGGCCCAAGCAAGCTACATGCATGCACCTATCACTATCGAACCATCCTGCTCAACCGGCTCGACGTATATCTTGTCATGCTCCAGCATTGTCACGCCATGCCACTTATCATGGCATCGCCGTATCACACGGCACCATCAGCATGTCGTAGCTCTCGCCGCATCGCACGGCCCCGCAGCATCTCGCCTCCTTTGCGCGCCTCCAAACTGACGACTAGCCGGCATCGTACCCGTCGCGCGTACACCTTCGGAACTACAGCAGACCACATCTAAAACATCTAACTACATGCAGATACATGAAGCAAGATTAAACCTACCAAGCCCATCCCAACCATCCGAAGATTCATGTTTTTATGAATCCAGGAATACCGGAAGGTATTTATCCGTCTAATGACCACTTCTTGGTACTCCAGTATATTATTAGTACCCACGTGGTGATGTCCTGATTGTATATTAACCCCCATCTCTTCTTTCTTGTTCCATTTTATTTGTAAATACGCTAGGTGCCCAGGTTGATGATATCATGTGATGAGGAATGATTCTGCAGTCATGTCTGTACAATTATCCACCTAGGTAATATTTCTTTCCTCTCCTTTCATTTCTCTATACGGATGCCTGCTTGATACTCTTTAATAATATCATAACTAATGAGTTATTTTTTTCATTAATCATCAAGTTTGGGTAGCTTACTACGTATATCACGTGGTATTTTATAGTATTATTATTCACATTTACTTTATCATTTGGCACAGAGACGAATGAAGAATTAATAGAGGCATGTGAGATGGAATGAGGCGAACTAAACTTCAGTGCTAGCGCTAGCTACTACTTTACTTTGTTCTTGTCACTCATTTTCTACGTTGGAAGAAAATGCTCCTTCCTCGGTCATATATGGGGCACTGAGCTCACCTGGATTAGTTTTGTAACGTTCGTACTTTCGGGGCACTGAACTCTGTGGTCAAACGATCTTCGAACATTGTCTTTCATCTTCTTAATTAACGAGATGAGGTGAATTTTTTTGCCCTTTTCTTAGAAGAAATAAAATAATTTTACCCAGTTACTTTCTTTCAAGACATATTTTCTGTCCTGGAATGAACACGCTATTAAAGAAAAAATATTTTTTCCAGAATTTTTTTAAGTTCTGATGAACATTTTAATTTTATATGCATAACCTACCCTTATTTTAAAACAAGCAAGCATTCTATGGTTCGAGCTACATTCCCATTTCTTTACATGGTTTTAAATCAAGCAATAAACAGTAATTACATAATTTAATTAACCAAACGTTAGGATGGGTGACCTCCTAGGAAGCCCTCGTGAAAGGGTTCCATATCTAGCCTACCCCAACTTGTTTGGGATAAAAGGCTTCATAAGTAAGTAAGTAAGTAAGTAAACGTTGACCCACTGTAATTAGCCAACAATCTAAGCATTGTATTTGTATATTTCAGATCCTAGAGATTTGAGTCATGCTTAGCAGTAAACATAAAACGGCAGTCAGGAAACATGGTGAAAGAAAAACTGACAAGAACTGATGCAAGAAAAACATAAACTCATACATATCATCATCCTGGATTAGATTACAGACAGACACACTCCATTAATACAAGGGACTGTTCAACGGTTCAGCAAAGCTGATACTAATAACTTCAGCTTAAACTGCAGGAAAAGTTTTACCTTACAACATCAACAACAACAGCAAGGCATTGTCATGGTTTGTTTCTATCGACAGGAGACACACAACAGGATAACTAACATCATCGCAGTGACTTTGAACCCGGACATTTTTACGGCAGCTAACAGCTTTCTCACTCTCTTCTTTCTAGTGCTAAATTTGTACAGTGAGCAGAGTAACATGTTTGAAATTACTCCACCCTCTTCCTCCTCTTTACAGATTAGTCTCTCAGATTAGTCTTGCTTTCCTCAGCTACAGAATGTACACTCTCTCCAGTGCAACCAAGATTTGTATCTTATTCATGGCGATACCATTACTAGTCGGTCTATATTGTTTTTTCAGTTGTTTGGGTGGGG
>NC_041384.1:765970168-765984102 GCF_002162155.2 Triticum dicoccoides | reverse complement strand
CAAACCTAGCCACTGTTAGCTGTACAACTGCATAGTTCCACCCTTCAGGCGGCGGTGCATGCCAGTTGAAGCCCGGGTGCTTCTCTGCGTCCACAACAACAAGACCTATATTGTTAGCATATGTAAGTAAGACAAACCGTTACGCCGGTGTTCATGCTGGCATGTGTATGCATGACTCTGCAAACAATCTAACAAGAAAACATAGCTCCAGCAGCGACAAGCTTCTCTACGTGCGCCCCATAGGTGTACTTCTTCAGTGTGTTCTCCGGATGATCATCACAAGTCTCCAGCACCTTCTTCACCATATAGTTTGTAAACTGGTCTTTCATCATTACCTACAAGGATCATCATAAGGATCCAGTAAGGTTAAAAAATATTTAGCATGGTGGTGAACTCCGCACCGCCGGCCGGTGCTGCGCAGCACCTGAACCAGTACGATTCCAACCTGGGGTGTGCTCTCTCCATGCGGGTCAGCGGGGTTCCGCTTCTTCTGACTCGTCCCTGCCTCTGGAGGAGCCCATGCTGGTCTCACCCCGCGCCTCCTTGAGGTCCGGCGCCTTGAACAAGATCCAGAGCGGCTTTGGGCGAAAGGAGATGGCGGGCCGCTAGCTGGGTACCTCTGGCGTGCCTCCTATGGCTGGGCTAGGTGCGCTGGCTACGCCCCGACTGGTCCTGTGTCTTCTGTGCGTGCAGCCACGGCACATCCCGATGCCATACGCAAAGGCGAACATCTCCAAGGCCAAGCGCTGTAAGGTGGTGGCTACCACACCCGTCCGCACCAGAACTTGCTCGAAGGGTGGCAAGGGTGAGATGTCCTCCCTCCAGCGCGCGCAGTTGCGGTGGAGAAGAACCTTGACTTGAAAGGTAACGCCCCACCCCGATACACCATTGTTAACTCTTTTTTGGATTCGCACCTGAAGTTAGACGTGTTAGACGATCGTGGGATGGTGTCTGAGCGGGCAATGCTACACATACGTAACCTTTTTTACGTATATTACGTACTATCTGATCTGGCATTTTTTATTGGTAATTACTTGCACGCACGGGCCCACCCTGAAAATCAGGGAGGGGGGGGGGTGGTTTAATTAGCGATGAATGGATTTACGTAAGTTTCGTACACCAATTACATAGGTGTAGCATTATTGTGACTGAGGCATTGGAATCGGGCAGCGAGTTGATTTCGCTCATTCACGCAAGAGTACTACTAGCGTAGGCGGCCCTCGCGCGCTACTCCTTAGCAGCTGGAAGCTGGGGCGTCCGATGGCAGTAGTTGAGGCTGCCCCAGTCAATTCCCCTCGTCCTTGTACTAAGACGAGGCGTGTGTCAAAGGCGGTGACATCAAGGGTGTCCGAGTTTGTAACCGCATTATCTAGATCAAATACGGAGTACATGTTTTGGAACATTCGTGGATATGTTCACAGCGGTAGAAGGACACAACTTAGAGATTACATATGTCAGGAAAGTATCGACGTTGTAGGCATACAAGAAACGATTGAGAGAGAGTTTAGGCATACAGACTTTCTGGCGATCGACCCCTTACCTTAGAGCGCTTTGTTTGGTACTCAGTCCCGGCGGTGGGTCACTCGGGTGGCATGCTGTTAGGGTTCAATCGTGCTTGCTCTGAGGTACTGTCATGGGATTCGGGCATCTTCTTCATCTTGGCTCACATCCGGCATTCTTCCTCTTTGCGTGAATAGGAGGTCATTTATGTCTATTAACCGATCGACCATTCGTGCTCACAAGATTTCCTGGTCGATCTGCAAACCAAGGTGGACGCGGCATCCGTGTCATCCCGACCCCTTGTGATTGGAGGCGACTTTAATTTGGTCCCCTCAGGAGCGAACAAGAGCAACTCCACGTGAACTGGCCAAGGCTGACCATGTTCAGCAGTGCGATCGTGAATATGGAACTGAGGGAACTGTCTAGAAGCTGCACTCGTTTCACCTCGACCAACAAGCAGCTGGCTCCGATACTTTTGGTGCTAGATCACATTTTCGTCACATGCGACTAGGAAATTCTTTTCCTCTTTGTACACGGACTGCGGAAACCTGCATTGGTTCTGACCATATCCTTCTGCTCCTATCCTCTAGGGAGGAACATATTTGTCGTAGCCCTCCTTTTTTTTCTTCGAAAAGTCCCGGTTCGAAATTCCAGAATTTTCCAGTATTTTCCGCCATAAGTGGCTGGCAATTCTGGCAAACAAAGGCCACTAACATGGTCGAGGGCCTCCGTCGCGTTGAGGAGGAGTACTGGCGTAGGAGCAGGGTTTGAAGTACTGGCGTAGGATCCTTAATGGTGACGCCAACACCAAATATTTCCACGTCTTCGCCTACGGCCGGTGCTAGAAATGCGTCATCCTTTGGCTGCAGTCAGAGCAGAGGCTTCTACTGTGCCAATGGGACATTGTCCAGCATGTCTACGAGTTTTACATCCAAGTAATGAGTTCGGAGGAAGCCAAGCTGGCCAGACTGCACACGGACATGTGGGCTATGGCGCTTTGAGTCTCCGATTACGAAAATGAGGACCTCTCCCTTGCTTTCGCACCTAAGAGCAAGTCTAGTAGACCCTTTATCCCACGGACCCTTAATACTGGGATATGGGCCAACAAATACACATTGTAAGAGCTGGAATCGGCTGTGGTAGAAAAAATCCCTTAAATCGAACCATAAAATTTGAAAAAAATGATTCACGGGAAAACGTTTAACAGAATACACGATAGCAAAGTTCAATTACATAGCGTAGCTCATCATCATCAATTTATACATAGCATAGCCAAGTTCTTCTCGCCGTTAAACCCTAAAACTAGCTAAAACAAGCTCATCGGAGCCCTCCGGTTGCAGCGGCGAGGCAGCAGCGGCGGCGGAGCTGAGATCGACATAGATCTTGTCTTGCTCGTCGATTTCGGGCATCCCGGTCTATTTTCACCTTGAGTGTGTTCCCAAACATGGATTCTCGACGTGGCATGTTGACGTGGCATGTCAAATCAGTACGCCGAACTCTCTGATCTGTTACCTATATGAACTACGAGATTTATTTATTTATCCCAAATCTGAAAATCCATGCGAACTGATCAAAAGTCCAATGGGCTAAAAACCCAATCGATTGCTTGCTTGTCAAAAGAGAAAGAAATCGTGTATTACTAAAAAAAAGTGGGATTTCAGGCTTTTTCCCCTCAAGTTAGGGTTTCCCCTTCCTCTCGAGGCGATCTACATCGCCGCCGTTGAGACCTGTGATTCCCTGCCTCCGCCACGATCCCCGACCATCCATCCTCAACAGGGGGCGTCTTGGCGCTCGCTGGTCCAGGCGGTGGTGGGGAGGGGGATAATTTAGGGTTCCTACAGAAGGCCCGATTGATCTCGGGTTAGGGATCGAGAGAAGATGGCATCGGACGGAGCTTTGGGATCTGCTACGGCTGGACTACCGGAGATGGACGATGTGGCGACACTGATGGAGGAGCTTGGCCTGCGTGAAGAGGATCTCAACGACATGGTGTTCGATGACAAGGACGCGCCGCCAGAGGCGACTCGATGGATTGCGCTCGTGAGGGTCCACTCTTCCAAAACCTATAGCCAATATTGGTTCTTCAAGAACATGAGAGCAGCATGGGATCTTGCCCAAGAGGTCCAGTTCAAGCCCTTATAAGAAAACCTGTACACGGTCCAGTTTTCATGCTTAGGTGATTGGGAAAGAATAACCCAAGATGGGCCTTGGCACTTCAAAGGAGACGCCTTTATTCTTAAGCCTTATGATGGTTTGGCGAAACCTTCAACTGTCCAGCTTGACACCATTGAGATTTCGGTGCAAATTCATGATATACCACCCCTGTACGCTCACCTAGTGCCATCTTTGGCGGCAAAGGTGGGTGAAGTGCTATTTGCAGAACCACAATAGCAAGATTTCACGGGTAATTTCCACCATGTATGGGTCAGGATCAACATTACTAAGCCATTGAAGAATGCAATCTCTATGATACGGGAAGGACGAAGGCAGATCTATAGGGTGAAATATGAGAAACTCCCTGATTGGTGTGCAATTTGTGGCATCTTGGGCCACTTGTTCAAGGAGCATGGCATGGGTATCCACCCCCCATCTGTGTTGGTGTTCAAGGATCTAAGGGCATCTTGGGCTATGCGTACGAGACCGGGCCCTGGTGGTGGCCGCGGACGAGGTGGACGCCAGGGAGGCCGTAGTGGTTGTAGCAATGCACGGACTGTTGGGGAACGTAGTAATTTCAAAAATTTGCCTACGCACACGCAAGATCATGGTGATGCATAGCAACGAGGGGAGAGTGTGATCTACGTACCCTTGGTAGATCGACAACGGAAGCGTTTGGTTGCTGTAGTCGTACGTCTTCACGGCCCGACCGATCAAGCACCGAAACTACGGCACCTCCGAGTTTTAGCACACGTTCAGCTCGATGACGATCCCCGGACTCCGATCCAGCAAAGTGTCGGGGAAGAGTTCCGTCAGCACGACGGCGTGGTGACGATCTTGATGTACTACTACCGCAGGGCTTCGCCTAAGCACGGCTACAATATTATCGAGGACTATGGTGGCTGGGGGCGCCGCACACGGCTAAGAATAAGATCACGTGGATCAACTTGTGCTTCTCTGGGGTGCCTCTGCCTCAGTATATAAAGGACCAAAGGGGGGAGGCCGGCCGGCCACATAGGGCGCGCCAGGAGAGTCGTACTCCCTCTGGGAGTAGGATTCCCCCCCCCCCCCAATCCTAGTTGGAATAGGACTCGCGGAGGGGGGGGAAAGAGAGAGGGGCCGGCCCCCTCTCCTTGTGCAATTTGGACCAAGGGAGGGGAGGGGCGCGCGGCCCACTATGGGCTGCCTCTTCTCTTTTCCACTAAGGCCCAATAAGGCCCATCTAGCTCCCCGGGGGGTTCCGGTAACCTCCCGATACTCCGGTAAAATCCCGATTTCACCCGGAACACTTCCGATATCCAAACATACGCTTCCAATATATCAATCTTTATGTCTCGACCATTTCGAGACTCCTCATCATGTCCGTGATCACATCCGGGACTCTGAACAACCTTCGGTACATCAAAATGCATAAACTCATAATATAACTGTCATCGTAACCTTAAGCGTGCGGACCCTACGGGTTCGAGAACAATGTAGACATGACCGAGACATGTCTCCGGTCAATAACCAATAGCGGGACCTGGATGCCCATATTGGCTCCTACATATTCTACGAAGATCTTTATCGGTCAGACCGCAAAACAACATACGTTGTTCCCTTTGTCATCAGTATGTTACTTGCCCGAGATTCGATCGTCGGTATTCCAATACCTAGTTCAATCTCGTTACCGGCAAGTCTCTTTACTCGTTCTGTAATACATCATCCCGCAAGTAACTCATTAGTTGCAATGCTTGCAAGGCTTAAGTGATGTGCATTACCGAGAGGGCCCAGAGATACCTCTCCGACAATCGGAGTGACAAATCCTAATCTCGAAATACGCCAACCCAACATGTACCTTTGGAGACACCTGTAGAGCTCCTTTATAATCACCCAGTTACGTTGTGACGTTTGGTAGCACACAAAGTGTTCCTCCGGTAAACGGGAGTTGCATAATCTCATAGTCATAGGAACATGTATAAGTCATGAAGAAAGCAATAGCAACATACTAAACGATCGGGTGCTAAGCTAATGGAATTGGTCATGTCAATCAGATCATTCACTTAATGATGTGATCCCGTTAATCAAATAACAACTCCTTGTTCATGGTTAGGAAACATAACCATCTTTGATTAACGAGCTAGTCAAGTAGAGGCATACTAGTGACACTCTGTTTGTCTATGTATTCACACTTGTATTATGTTTCCGGTTAATACAATTCTAGCATGAATAATAAACATTTATCATGATATAAGGAAATAAATAATAACTTTATTATTGCCTCTAGGGCATATTTCCTTCAGTCTCCCACTTGCACTAGAGTCAATAATCTAGATTACACAGTAATGATTCTCACACCCATGGAGCCTTGGTGCTGATCATGTTTTTCTCGTGGAAGAGGCTTAGTCAACGGGTCTGCAACATTCAGATCCATATGTATCTTGCAAATCTCTATGTCTCCCACCTGGACTAGATCCCGGATGGAATTGAAGCGTCTCTTGATGTGCTTGGTTCTCTTGTGAAATCTGGATTCCTTTGCCAAGGCAATTGCACCAGTATTATCACAAAAGATTTTCATTGGACCCGATGCACTAGGTATGACACCTAGATCGGATATGAACTCCTTCATCCAGACTCCTTCATTTGCTGCTTCCGAAGCAGCTATGTACTCCGCTTCACATGTAGATCCCATTACAACGCTTTGTTTAGAACTGCACCAACTGACAGCTCCACCGTTTAATGTAAACACGTATCCGGTTTGCGATTTAGAATCGTCCGGATCAGTGTCAAAGCTTGCATCAACGTAACCGTTTACGATGAGCTCTTTGTCACCTCCATATACGAGAAACATATCCTTAGTCCTTTTCAGGTACTTCAGGATGTTCTTGACCGCTGTCCAGTGATCCACTCCTGGATTACTTTGGTACCTCCCTGCTAGACTTATAGCAAGGCACACATCAGGTCTGGTACACAGCATTGCATACATGATAGAGCCTATGGCTGAAGCATAGGGAACATCTTTCATATTCTCTCTATCTTCTGTAGTGGTCGGGCATTGAGTCTTACTCAACTTCACACCTTGTAACACAGGCAAGAACCCTTTCTTTGCTTGATCCATTTTGAACTTCTTCAAAACTTTGTCAAGGTATGTGCTTTGTGAAAGTCCAATTAAGCGTCTTGATCTATCTCTATAGATCTTAATACCTAATATGTAAGCAGCTTCACCGAGGTCTTTCATTGAAAAACTCTTATTCAAGTATCCCTTTATGCTATCCAGAAATTCTATATCATTTCCAATTAGTAATATGTCATCTACATATAATATCAGAAATGCTATAGAGCTTCCACTCACTTTCTTGTAAATACAGGCTTCTCCAAAAGTCTGTATAAAACCAAATGCTTTGACCACACTATCAAAGCGTTTATTCCAACTCCGAGAGGCTTGCACCAGTCCATAAATGGATCGCTGGAGCTTGCACACTTTGTTAGCTCCCTTTGGATCGACAAAACCTTCTGGTTGCATCATATACAACTCTTCTTCCAGAAATCCATTCAGGAATGCAGTTTTGAAATCCATCTGCCAAATTTCATAATCATAAAATGCGGCAATTACTAACATGATTCGGACAGACTTAAGCATCGCTACGGGTGAGAAGGTCTCATCATAGTCAATCCCTTGAACTTGCCGAAAACCTTTTGCGGCAAGTCGAGCTTTGTAGACAGTAATATTACCGTCAGCATCAGTCTTCTTCTTAAAGATCCATTTGTTCTCAATTGCTTGCCGGTCATCCGGCAAGTCAACCAAAGTCCATACTTTGTTCTCATACATGGATCCCATCTCAGGCAGTTTCATTTATGTTTAATTTGTGTTTGAACACTTGTTTTTCTGTACCGCCGGGTACCCTTTGTATCTGCAACTTACCTAAATCATGTGCGGCCCAATTTATGAACGTGAAGCATGCACGATCTAACCAGCTACTCATATTTGAACATCGACCAAGTTCCATGTACTACTACTACTCCCTCCGTCCAGGTGCATAGGGCACCTAAGAAGGTGCAATGCGACCTAGGCGTGTATGGATTGGACTAGTCATAATTAATTAGCGCGGCTTTATATTTGTATTTAGTGGGGAGGTGCACTTGGGCATCCAACCATGGTGCGTGGCCGTTTGCATGCATGTCCGGCAATTATGTGTTGGGGCTTGCATGCAGTGGTTGTTTGCAATGACTGGCCGTACGTGCCTTGTTATCCGGGTTGGACTCACAAAATCAATTACTCCTCACCACGCTAGCTACTTACAGTGCCTTACATTATAGGAATTCCCGGATTTTGTTAGGTGCCTAATGCACCTGGACAGAGGGAGTAGCTAATCAATAACTATAAGCAAACTCCAAGAGCTTATCCGCAATAGTACCCAAAAAGATTAGGGTCTGCCAGAGTGGACCAAATTGAAGTCAGCATGTTGCTTGCATGCAGATGCGGTCTTTGCATGCCGGTCTTGTCTGGCCGCAAGGCACTTGAAGTATCCAAGTGGAAAACTGAGGTTTGACTTCACATGAGTGATTTCGTAACTCTGATCAGAAACCGTCCAGCCGGAGCATGCATGCATGCCGCAGCAGACGCACACATGAACGACAAGTTGTAATACCGTGCCCCACATCGTCAATAGAAGCACACATGAGTTGCTAACTCAGGTACGCTATGATAGTTAGTTTCCTTGTGGTGGAACCAACCCATGAGGGGTCAATTTCTAAATGTGGCATTGGTGGTCGTAATTTCCTGCATTTGTTTCAGACATTCCAGTGATGTGCGTTCAGTAGGAGATATTCCCGTCGACTACGAAGACGTCTATAGTAACTTCATGAATCTCAAAATGATGTGCCCACTCAGCCTCTTGGAGGTGCTTATAGGGATAAGGATAGGTAGTGCATGCGTGCCTTCATAGTGATAAATACATGTGCGTATGTATGACTGTCTGCGTAAATTCAGTCTTAAAAAAAACGCACGCACCAGTTTTAGCTTTGGCTCTGCCTTTGGTAGAGCAGAGTGAAGGAACATCATTCCTTGGTTCCCCTTCCTTTCGAGTTTAGAAGCTCCTTATCATGGTGGGGGCGGGCAGCAGAGAAGGAAAAGAAGAGAATCACTATTCAGCATGTGCCACCAAACAAACCCAACACCTCATAGTAAATCCCATTCAAGTAATATGTGTATCATTATTCTTCGCGTGAACAGAAAGAGAAACGATGTCCAGCACATCCAAATTGCATGTTGGCATCCGGGTGCATCAATATACTCATGACTTCATACATGGCTATCAGAAGATCTAGCAAGGCATTTCACTCGTGCGTGTGTACATACTCCATCAAAAAGTGTATATCTTCCTTCCTCAGTTAACACACAGGATACTGTAATATGAGCCAAGTCTTAAATTTGTCCTGTTTACAAGCTAGACTAGAGGAAGAAATAAATGGATGTACATGCCAACATGCAGATGGGGAATCGACATGCATAGGAGAGGAACCACCGGACCTCAAGTACTCTGGGCTGCTCCTGCTGCCATAGTGAACAACGCACCTCAATCCCTCCGGTGTAAGTGAATCAAGCCATGAGAGTTGCACGTCGTAGACGACAACAAGTCGGAGGCCCAAGGTTGATGTCGCGCCAAAGCGAACCGTTACACGCTCTCCCTAGTTATGTGCTAACTCGATATGCTTCAGTGCGCTTGCCACCACTTCCTAGAAGATAGCATGTGAAGATTACTGTTGTGAACTTTCATGATGTGTCGTCTTTATTACTTTTGATAAATATTTTTATATGGAAATTTCGATGGTATGTACAGAATCTATCATGTGGGAGGTAGTAGCGGTGTACGTGTATGTACAGAATATATTAGGAGTAGTAGCGGTGTACGGTATAGCCCCTTTAATCAACCGATCGATATTCAACCAATGAGCGACAGTCCCCTGTGGCAATATAAGATTCTTTCATGTGCGTGCGTTGTGTATCGGCTAGATCAAGTCGATTGCTAGCTAGCTACCTTACGGCTAGTAGTAGCATATACGTCCTTGGCAAGGAATATATTAGGGTGAGTTCTGCTAGCTTGTGCAATTGTGGTGCGGTACGCCTCGCTGTAAGAGTAACTTGATGGGACTACATCAGCAAGGAGCGGGTTTAACAGCCAGCAAAGTTTGTCGTTCATCGTCAATCCTCACTGTCCTCGGAAAGTACTTGAAGCCGGGACTGGGTCAACAATTGATATCTAGAGCAAGATTGATCTTCTAGTAATGGGAGGTCTTGTCGGACCACGAAAAGAACAAGTAGCTGGCGGTGTACTCATGTTCGGCTATAGTAATTGTTCAGAATATATCGTGCTGCAACTTGAGCCTTTATTGAGAAGACTGGGTCACATCATTCCTGCTTGATTGATCCTTGATGCAGTCTGATCAAGTGAGCACTGCATCGGTCTAAGTGCTGTGGAGGTTAGGTTTTCCAGCTTAAAAGTTTCTTGGAATTTATTTAATAAGTAGAGGATGATTGGATCGGAAAACAGTAGCTCGACATTTTCATTAAAATAGAGTCATGCATGTTAGTGCATACATGCATGCATTCCTCGTGCGTGAAGAGAATGCATGACCCAGCATGTTACGCATGAGAAAAATAACACGTATATAGCATTGATCTAACGAATTGCATGAAGGCATGCATTAGTACACCCATAACCCACATGCTAGAGCCGCGAGGCTGCTATATATAAAGTCCATTGCAAGTAAGTGTTTTGGGTCCTTATACTCCAGTAGTAAGCCAGCTAGTTATATTTTGCCTGAGAAGAAATCATGTAGTCATGATCTCAAAACCATCATTGCTCAATCATATTGATTATTGGTACGCACAAAACTATTGATATGAGATTTTGGAGCAAAACAAATCAGCCAGGTGTTTTCGTAAACGAACAAAGCCAAAATTTCAATCTGGCTATGAAAGAAGATAGGTGTGTAATTCTTATCATTGAATGCATTGATTAACAATGGGGTGGCAAACCGGCGGTGGCATATTGATGTCCACGGAGCTGAGCAGCGACGACCAGCCCTAAAACAACCGATCCCTCTACAAGCACCACATGCTAGGCATGTCCACACCAGCGTTGGCGACACCAATGTCTGGTTGTATGAGCACATCTGAAGTGGCATGATCCAGCTTTTGCAAGACACGGTGGCTGAAGAGATGGCGTTGCAGAGCGCCGAACTGCACCCTACCATCCGTTGATGGCGTTGTGGAGGACGCGTTGGGGTTGAAGATTGGACTTGGCATCCGTTGATGCAAGGCTCACATCCAACCCAAGACAGCGACAATGCGGTATCAACCAACAAATTTGTGCCTTTGCGGCCATCCCGAGCTGGATCTGCACATAGCTGAAGTAGTACCATGGAAGGCCGTTCACAAGGCTCAGACCAGAGGCATTGGCTGCAAAGACAGGGGTCTACGGGTGCTCCCAGTAGAGCTCAGTAAGGCGAATTGTCGACGTGCAACAGATGTTCCATTGGTCCAAGTCACCCGAGGGTAACATGTGTAGACATATTATACTAAAGTGCTCTAATTTTTTTATTCAAGGGATTCCATCACATCATGAATTTGTGATACATAAAAAAAATGATTAGACTAGTGCTCAGCTTTAGTGTCTTGTCAGTCTGCGTTAACATTCAGACTTGATATACGACTACTATATATTACAACCGCTTGCCGGAAACATCAGTTGCAAGCAGCTGTATACGGTTGAAAGCAAGGCCCGGATCAGCTGGAGCTCTACAGATCGAACGAAAGAACGTTACCCGACGACGCACGCAACAGAGGGTGGAGTTCGGCGATGCAAAGGGGTAGAGCGAGTCGAGGCGATGGATGTGCCGGACTCTGACCTAGCTAAGGTAAAGTCGGGCCCGCCGCCTGCGGGTCTGCCTCTCTCAATCTCTCCTCTGGATGTGGGTGAAGTGATGGACTAAAGCAGGGGAAGGCTCGTGCGTGAGGTTGGGCTGGGCCTGGGAAACTACGAACATGGGGTGCTACTAGCATTTTCGGTTTCGTTCCGTTTAACCGAATTATTTCAGTTTTAAACCAAAAAACCGAATTGCTTATGGTTTGCTGTGTTTGCAAACTGAAAGCATAACCAGAACCTGAAAAAAAGACAAACTTTTTGTTTAATTTTGGTTTTAAAATGGATGATTGTACTTTGAATTCTATGAACATTTAGAAATCGATGAACAAATTTCGAGTTTAATGATTTTTTTAAAAATGATGAACACATTTAGAATGTGATGCACAAATTTTGAATACGATGAACACATTTTTAATTTTGATGAACATTTTTTAAATCCCGGTGAACAAAAAATGAATTTGGTGAACATTTTTTGAATTGATGAACATTTTATGAATAGAATGAACCAAAAAAGTTGGCAAATTTCAGAAAGAGAAGAGAAAGAGGAAAAAAGAAAAGAAAAAGAAAAAGAAGAAACGAAAAAACAAAATAAAAAACTTAAAATGGGACGGCGCATACGACACCGAACTTTGAGGCTCTCCGTTCGAGCTGTGTGCCTCTCCCATCGAACAAAATTGTATGGATGGGCGAGTCGTTTCATCTGGGGTCCTCCAAAATCCAGACCGAACGTGATGCTGTTATCAGCGTCCTAAAAATGAAGAGAAATAAAAAAGCTGCAGCCTAACGGGATAATCACTTAGTATCAACGGATAATCATCATCCATTCAGCAGCAAATATAAATATGCACCGTTCTCGGCCTTCATACCATGCCATTAATTGTCCAGTTCCAGATCAAAGCTACATGCGCCAACGACATGTCCGCGGGATTCTTCACGGAGTTCGTCGCCCGTGCCTGGGACCTTGACCACTGGCCATCGTGTGCACACAGCCCGTCTACTGCGTCATGAAGATGGCCGGAGCCGTGACGGAGGACGGATAAGGCGTGGTGCTCAATTGGCCCGGAAGGCGGCCGCGTGGTGGTGCTCAACATGGAAAACCTGCCGCTGGTGAAGAAGGTCGGGCTGGGCGCCTACCTGGCGAGGATTCACAATGTGCTTGCCTGTGCGGCGGGGTGCCTCTTCCTCGCGCCCAGCTTCTTCATCGTCTCCCAAATACCGTCCTGTTACTTTTGTTATAATTTCTTGCCACGTAAAAGCACGTCAAGCACTATTCAATGCCGCTCACATACACAAGCATACACTCACTTATATGAATGCGTATGCGCCACATCATTTTGAGATTGATGAAGTCGCCACAAAGAAGACTGGGCCGACACATTATCTTGAGATTGATGAAGTCGCCACAGACGCATCGCTGAAAGGCTTGAAATAATTTCAGGAAAATTCGAGCACCAATGTCAAGTTTGGCATTTGAACTCTGGTGCGCAGTAGATAACTTTGTCCTTCTTACCATCCAACCAAGGCATGTGTAATAACATTATTTTTGTTTGATATATATATATATATATATATATATATATATATATATATATATATATATATATATATAGTTTCAACTTTGTGAATTTCAAGTATATATGAACACATTTCCTACTATATAAATAGCCTTATAAAAAAATTTAGATGTACATAGACCTAATTTGTTGCACAATTTTGTGGCGAAAAAAGTCTAAAATAAACCTTGATCTTGTAGAAAAAATCTAAATCGAACCCTAAACTTCAAATCCCGGAAATTAGCACACCGAACTCTCTGACCCCGGTCTATTTTTCACCTTGAGTGTGTTCACAAACATGGATTGTCGACGTGGCATGTCAAATCCCGAGATTGTTAGCTCTGGACTCGACTGAGCCGGCCGTTTTCCATTTTCTGGCATTCTTTGCCCTTTTTGAAATAACATTTTCCTGCTACGTACTTTTTAAGTTTACCGAGGGGGAGCGGGAAATGCATTTTGCATTTTGGTTATAAAAATATAGGGAAATATAAAGCAGGTGTACCGTGTATCGCACTACAGGAAAACTTATTTTTCACCTTGTGTTTACATACATGTCAAGAATTTTCTACCGGCCACCTTTCGTATAAGGCTATACGTTGTGCGTCTGGTGTGTGGCGCACGGTGAATCAGTTGTAATCGGCATACAGCCACATATGCTGTGGCAAGCCCGAAAAACACGCTGCGTACCCAAACCACGCGGCGTACATTTCACTAAGCCGATTGTCCTCGCAGCAGATATGTAAGTGAAGTCTATTTTAAACCCTGAGTACGTAGAGTATGACGAAAATGAACCCTGACGTTCAAATCTCTGAAATCCATA
>NC_041384.1:765969438-765969975 GCF_002162155.2 Triticum dicoccoides | reverse complement strand
CCCGACCTCCCTGATACCCCGACCTCCCTGATCCCGATCATTTTTGACCTTTAGGTTGTATCCAAACAGGGGGATTTCTACCTGGCCAGAGAACGGACGGGATCAAGGTGAGTCATGTACCTGCAGGTGGGTCTCATGGTCGCCTGGCTTGCTCTGCAGGCTCCTGCACCGAGCGCATGCCCCCTGTGTGTGTCACTGTCGTCTAACATTTGGACCTACTGCCGGCGACCTCGAGCACGCATCGCTTGCGGGAGCAACTTCAACCAGCGGCAATGCGCCCCCGCTATAGTGCAAGGCCAACCATCAAGCTGGTGCCAAAGCCTCCGGCCGCCGCAGCTCGAGAAGAGGAGGTTCAGGTACCCCTTGGCGTCCGATGGCGCGTCCACGATAGTGCAGCTCCTTATGGAGGCTAGTCACAGACTATGGGCGCCCCAACGCGGCACTCTTGGCTCGTGCGCCGGCGACGACCATGGCCGTCTAAATCTGCCTTGAAGACATTGCGCATGCGCACCTCAGCGGGAACGGGGCTACAGAAGC
>NC_041384.1:765966494-765967375 GCF_002162155.2 Triticum dicoccoides | reverse complement strand
GGACAAAAGGTGGGGCTTTAGTCCCGGTTCCAGCCACGAACCGGGACAAATGAGTTGCCTATATATACCCCATCGCCACGGCAGAGCACTCTACAGTGCTCTATTTTTTCTGGACGGCGAGGGGAGGGCATTTGGGGGCTCTAGCTCACCTCCTATGCACATGAGGTGTTCGATGAAATGCCCGAGCCACACTAGTTAAGCTTTCTCCTCTCGAAGCTCGACCTCCAAGCTCCATTTCCCCGAGATTTGCATAGGTTTAGCAGTCTGTCACGTCCTTTCCCCATCTTCACCGCCATCGATTACCCGCGCCGATCATGTCGCCGGCACCACCGTGTTGAGCCTCTTGTTCTTATCTTCTTTCTGAAAGAAAATAATTCTTACTTTAGATAGATACTTGTCTAATTATATATAATGCACGCGGATGAACCGGGACACTGGTAGAAAAAGAGGCTTCCGTCCAGCCCCATTAGTCGCGAAACTGTAGGAACCGCGACTAATGAAGTCTTTAGTCGCGGTTCGGCAGACGAACCGCGACCAAAGGCCTGGGCCCAGGGCGCTCGGTGGCCAGCTGGCGCGGTTCGGCAGACGAACCGCGACCAAAGGCCTGGGCCCAGGGCGCTCGGTGGCCAGCTGGTGCACGTGAGGGGCTTTAGTCGCGGTTGGCCAGGCCAACCGCGACTAAAGGTGCCCAAAGGCCTTTAGTCGCGGTTGGCCAGGCCAACCGCGACTAAAGCTCCTCCCCTATATATACCAGTTCAGCACGCTCACTTAGCCATTTGGTGCCACTTCTCTTCACAAGCTTCACAAGGGGGTGTAGGTTTGCTTTTGGTTCCTCTTATGCACACAAGGTGTTTGATGAAATGCCCCAAGAGGGTGAAACA
>NC_041384.1:765748246-765755574 GCF_002162155.2 Triticum dicoccoides | reverse complement strand
CCCGACCTCCCTGATACCCCGACCTCCCTGATCCCGATCATTTTTGACCTTTAGGTTGTATCCAAACAGGGGGATTTCTACCTGGCCAGAGAACGGACGGGATCAAGGTGAGTCATGTACCTGCAGGTGGGTCTCATGGTCGCCTGGCTTGCTCTGCAGGCTCCTGCACCGAGCGCATGCCCCCTGTGTGTGTCACTGTCGTCTAACATTTGGACCTACTGCCGGCGACCTCGAGCACGCATCGCTTGCGGGAGCAACTTCAACCAGCGGCAATGCGCCCCCGCTATAGTGCAAGGCCAACCATCAAGCTGGTGCCAAAGCCTCCGGCCGCCGCAGCTCGAGAAGAGGAGGTTCAGGTACCCCTTGGCGTCCGATGGCGCGTCCACGATAGTGCAGCTCCTTATGGAGGCTAGTCACAGACTATGGGCGCCCCAACGCGGCACTCTTGGCTCGTGCGCCGGCGACGACCATGGCCGTCTAAATCTGCCTTGAAGACATTGCGCATGCGCACCTCAGCGGGAACGGGGCTACAGAAGCGGCAGCAGCGATCCCGACCATCTCGTCGACGTTGTTGTTCCGTCATGGCACGACAATGCAGATGGAAGCCGGCAGCGTCCATCTCCACGTACGGGGTTGCTTCTGGTCCAGGCACGCAGCCACCATGTTCGGTCCAGCACATCGCAGCACCCTCATAGCCAAACGCTGGCGCGCTCGCACCCGAGGCCGGCGTCCTCCGTCCTGCATGCCTTCTCGAACTTCTTCGCCGTGGCCAAGCTGTTCGACGAAATGCCTAGTCGCTATTGTGTCAGACAAGACGTGCGGACAGGCTAGCTTCAAACCTATGGAGCTGATTGATTTCGGCCGGATACGTACGCAACACACACAAAAATGTACGTTCGATTTGATCAACTGAATGATGGCCTGTGTGCAGAGTTTTCAGATAAGGAGATTGCGGATGCGCTCCTCCAGATTGGTCCATTGAAGGCGCCGGGCCCTGATGGTTTTCCCGCCATGTTCTTTCAAATAAACTGGTCATGCATGCACGAACAGGTGATCGCTTGGGTTAAGGAATTTTTTCGTACAGGAATAATGCCGGAAGGAATTTTTTCGCTTGGATTCGTTTGCACCATCGCGAGGGCTGCGGCAAGGTGATCCACTCTCTCCTTTTTTTTTTGTTCCTTCTGTGGCTGGTGGTTTGTCTACTTTGTTGAAAGACGGAGAGGAAAAGGGGGAATATACACCTCTGAAAGTGTGTCGGCGAGCCCCAGGCGTGTCATACTTGCTCTTTGCAGATGATACAATGTTATTTTTTAAGGCAGAGGAGGAGTAGGCTAAGAAAGTACAGGACGTGCTCAATGTGTATGCACGGGCCACGGGGCAATGCATTAGTCCGGCTAAGTGTAGTATTCTTTTTGGTAAGTCGTGTGCCATGGATGTTCATGAAAGAATCCGGTCAGTTTTGCACGTGAACGTACTGTCATTTGAGGACAAGTACTTGGGTCTGCCCATACCTAATGGTCGTATTTCCCATGGTAAATTTCAAAATATGCAATCCAGGCTTCTGAAAAGAATTATAGCTTGGGGAGAGACCTTGGCTCTTGCTGGGAAGGAAACGATGATAAAAGCTATTGCACAAGCCATCCCAACTTACATTATGGGTGTCTTCAAGATCTCTATGTCCGTATGTGATGATCTGAACAGGATGGTGCGTAATTTCTGGCGGGGCTCTATGGAAGGGAAAAGGAAAACACATTGGCTAGCATGGTCCAAGATCTTGGCACATAAAATGAAGGGCGGTCTTGGGTTCAAGGATTTCCGCCGGTCAGATCTTGGCACATAAAATGAAGGGCGGTCTTGGGTTCAGGGATTTCCGCCTGTTTAATCAGGCCCTACTCGCCAGGCAAGCATGGAGCTTACTTACTCCTAATAGCTTATGTGTGCAGGTGCTAAAGGCTCGCTACTACCTGGAGGATAGCCTACATGGCAGGGCATCCAACATGGTCTCGAGCTCTTGAAAAAGGGCATCGTGTGGCGTGTCCGGGATGGATCCCTGGCTGCCCACTGAGCCTTCGAGCCACCCCATTACTCACCAAGGGCCTCCCGGCTCAGGAGAGTCGCAGAGCTCCTTGATGAGTCTGGTAATTGGCGACTAGACCTTCTTCGCCGCCACTTCCTTCCTCCGGACGTCGACTCCATCATCAACATGCGTACATCGCCAGGCGGCACCGACGATATCATCGCCTGGGCGCCTGAGAGGAATGGTATCTTCACTGTTCGCTCGGCCTACCACCTTGGCATGGACGAGCACGAGCATCCATTGGCAACCGCCACGAGCAGGGCACCGGATGGTCGTCGCGCCATCTGGAAGATCATATGGGGGTGCCCTGCTCCCCCGAAGGTACGTGTGTTCGCATGGAGAATTATCACCAACTATTTATCAACATGGGCTAATAAGTTTTCCCACCTCCTCGAGCTTACTGATGTGTGTCCCCTTTGTGGTGTGGAACGAGAGGACGGCTTTCACCCGATGTGTAGGTGCCAACTTGCCATGGATCTTTTGCGAGCCATGGAAAAGGACTGGCCGATTCCAAAGGTGGAGACGATCAAGAATGATGGCCCAGAGTGGCTTTTCACGCTACTGAGCCCTCTATCGGATACGGTGCGCATGGTCGTCCTCGTGATCATGTGGCGGGCGTGGTACATTCGCAACGGAATCACACACGACAAAGTCACTCCATCCACAGAAGCGTCCAAGCGTTTCCTCCAAGGGTACATCAATTCTTTGTTGTGTATCCACCAGTTTCGACATGCAGATTTGGAGAAAGGAAAAATGATTGTGCAAGAGGGAGGCCGGGCTGACTATGCCAGCGAGAGGAAGGCACAACCGCTCCATTGGGTACCTCCCCCAGCCGGCTTGACAAAGCTGAATACCGATGGTAGCTTTGTACACTAGTAGAAAACAGGGCTTTGGTTGGGGTCTAGCAAGCCCATTAGTCCCGGTTCAGTCATGAACCGGGACCCATGGGGGCATACATCCCGGTTTGTGAGCCCAGGGTGCCGGCCGAGGCCTAGTGGGCATTGGTCCCGGTTCGTATGGACCCATTTGTCCCGGTTCCTGGCACAAACCGGAACCAATAGGCCTTGCTCCTGGCCCACATACATTTGTCCCGGTTCGTGGCTTGAACCAGGACAAAAGGTGGGGCTTTAGTCCCGGTTCCAGCCACGAACCGGGACAAATGAGTTGCCTATATATACCCCATCGCCACGGCAGAGCACTCTACAGTGCTCTATTTTTTCTGGACGGCGAGGGGAGGGCATTTGGGGGCTCTAGCTCACCTCCTATGCACATGAGGTGTTCGATGAAATGCCCGAGCCACACTAGTTAAGCTTTCTCCTCTCGAAGCTCGACCTCCAAGCTCCATTTCCCCGAGATTTGCATAGGTTTAGCAGTCTGTCACGTCCTTTCCCCATCTTCACCGCCATCGATTACCCGCGCCGATCATGTCGCCGGCACCACCGTGTTGAGCCTCTTGTTCTTATCTTCTTTCTGAAAGAAAATAATTCTTACTTTAGATAGATACTTGTCTAATTATATATAATGCACGCGGATGAACCGGGACACTGGTAGAAAAAGAGGCTTCCGTCCAGCCCCATTAGTCGCGAAACTGTAGGAACCGCGACTAATGAAGTCTTTATTCGCGGTTCGGTAGACGAACCGTGACCAAAGGCCTGGGCCCAGGGCGCTCGGTGGCCAGCTGGCGCGGTTCGGCAGACGAACCGCGACCAAAGGCCTGGGCCCAGGGCGCTCGGTGGCCAGCTGGTGCACGTGAGGGGCTTTAGTCGCGGTTGGCCAGGCCAACCGCGACTAAAGGTGCCCAAAGGCCTTTAGTCGCGGTTGGCCAGGCCAACCGCGACTAAAGCTCCTCCCCTATATATACCAGTTCAGCACGCTCACTTAGCCATTTGGTGCCACTTCTCTTCACAAGCTTCACAAGGGGGTGTAGGTTTGCTTTTGGTTCCTCTTATGCACACAAGGTGTTTGATGAAATGCCCCAAGAGGGTGAAACAAACATGATATGAAGTGTTGGAGCCACACTTGAGGTTCCTCATTTATTTTTTCCTCCTCGATCGCGGTTAGCAACTTGAACCTTTCATGCATGTGTGTCATTGATAAAATATGCATGTGTGTTGTTCATTGTTTAATTTCTATTGTTTATAGCTAGTTAGTTTAACAAATGCATGATGGTTAATTATATATTTTATATTATAATAATGCAGATGAATCGGCAATGGATGTACGGTAACCGACTCTCCCGCGAGTTCACTACGGGTTTGAAAGATTTCATCGTAGTGGCTAATGCGAACAAGCAGAAGGGTTTTGTTATCTGTCCATGTGTTGACTGTAAGAATCAGAAGGGTTACTCTTCCTCAAGAGAAGTTCACCTGCACCTGCTTCGGCACAGTTTCATGCCAAGCTATAATTGTTGGACCAAGCATGGAGAAAGAGGGGTTATAATGGAAGAAGATGAAGAAGGGGATGATTTCATCGATGAAAGCTATCTTGCTCATTTCGGTGATATTTTCATGGAGGATGCTGAAGGTGAAGGGGAAGGTGAAGGGGAAGGTGAAGGTGAAGAAGAGGCACGTGATGAGACCGTTGATGATCTTGGTCGGACCATTGCTGATGCACGGAGACGCTGCGAAACTGAAAAGGAGAGGGAGAATTTGGATCGCATGTTAGAGGATCACAGAAAGTCGTTGTACCCCAGATGCGATGATGGCCTGAAAAAGCTGGGCTGCACCCTGGATTTGCTGAAATGGAAGGCACAGGCAGGTGTAACTGACTCGGCATTTGAAAACTTGCTGAAAATGTTGAAGAATATGTTTCCAAAGAATAACGAGTTGCCCGCCAGTACGTACGAAGCAAAGAAGGTTGTCTGCCCTCTAGGTTTAGAGGTTCTGAAGATACATGCATGCATCAACGACTGCATCCTCTACCGCGGTGAATACGAGAATTTGAATGAATGCCCGGTATGCACTGCATTGCGTTATAAGATCAGAGGCGATGACCGTGGTGACGATGTTGAGGGCGAGAAACCCAGGAAGAGGGTTCCCGCCAAGGTGATGTGGTATGCTCCTATAATACCACGGTTGAAACGTCTGTTCAGGAACAAAGAGCATGCCAAGTTGTTGCGATGGCACAAAGAGGACCGTAAGTCGGACGGGGAGTTGAGACACACCGCAGATGGAACGCAATGGAGAAAGATCGACAGAGAGTTCAAAGATTTTGCAGCTGGCGCAAGGAACATAAGATTTGGTCTAAGTACAGATGGCATGAATCCTTTTGGCGAGCAGAGCTCCAGCCATAGCACCTGGCCCGTGACTCTATGCATCTACAACCTTCCTCCTTGGTTGTGCATGAAGCGGAAGTTCATTATGATGCCAGTGCTCATCCAAGGTCCGAAGCAACCCGGCAACGACATAGATGTGTACCTAAGGCCATTAGTTGATGAACTTTTACAGCTGTGGGGCAGACCTGGTGTCCGTGTGTGGAATGAGCACAAAAAAGAGGAATTTAACCTACGAGCGTTGCTTTTCGTAACCATCAACGATTGGCCTGCTCTTAGTAACCTTTCGGGACTGTCAAATAAGGGATACAATGCATGCACGCACTGCTTACATGAGACTGAAAGTGTACATTTGCCAAATTGTAAGAAGAACGTGTACCTTGGGCATCGTCGATTTCTTCCGAAAATTCATCCAGTAAGAAAGAAAGGCAAGCATTACAACGGCAAGGCAGATCACCGGCCGAAGCCTGCGGAACGCAGTGGTGCTGAGGTATTTGATATGGTCAAGGATTTGAAAGTCATCTTTGGAAAGGGTCCTGGCGGACAATCAGTTCCGAAGGGAGCTGACGGGCACGCAGCCATGTGGAAGAAGAAATCTATATTCTGGGAGCTAGAATATTGGAAAGTCCTAGAAGTCCGCTCTGCAATCGACGTGATGCACGTTACGAAGAATATTTGCGCGAACCTCCTAAGCTTCTTGGGCGTGTATGGGAAGACAAATGATACAAAGGAAGCACGGCAGGACCAGCAACATTTGAAAGACCCTGATGACCGGCATCCGGAATGGTTTCAAGGTCGTGCCAGCTACGCTCTGACCAAAGAAGAGAAGGTCATCTTTTTTGAATGCCTGAGCAGTATGAAGGTCCCGTCTGGATTCTCGTCCAATATAAAGGGAATAATAAACATGTCGGAGAAAAAGTTCCAAAACCTGAAGTCTCACGACTGCCACGTGATTATGACGCAATTGCTTCCGATTTCTTTGAGGGGGCTCCTGCCGGAAAATGTTCGAGTAGCCATTGTGAAGCTATGTGCATTCCTCAATGCAATCTCTCAGAAGGTAATCAATCCAGAAGTTCTACCACGGTTAGAGAACGATGTGATCCAATGTCTTGTCAGTTTCGAGTTGGTGTTCCCGCCATCCTTCTTCAATATTATGACGCACCTCTTGGTTCACCTAGTCGAAGAGATTTTCATTCTCGGTCCTGTATTTCTACACAATATGTTCCCCTTCGAGAGGTTCATGGGAGTATTAAAGAAATATGTTCGTAACCGTGCTAGGCCAGAAGGAAGCATCACCAAGGGCTATGGAAATGAGGAGGTAATTGAGTTTTGTGTTGACTTTGTTCCTGACCTTAAGCCGATTGGTCTTCCTCGATCGCGGCACGAGGGGAGACTAAGTGGAAAAGGCACGATCGGAAGGAAATCAACGATATGTATGGACGGCCATTCTCTGGCTGAAGCACACCACACTGTACTGACCAATTCCAGCTTGGTGGCTCCGTACTTTGAGAAACACAAGAATATTTTACGCTCGGACAACCCGGGGAAGCCTGAATCCTGGATTAGGAAGGCCCACATGGAGACTTTCGGCAGTTGGTTGAGAAAACATTTAATGAATGACAATGATGTTGTAGATCAGCTGTACATGTTGGCCAAGACACCATCTTCGACTATAACGACTTTCCAAGGGTACGAGATAAATGGGAATACATTTTACACGATCGCCCAAGATAAAAAGAGCACCAACCAAAACAGTGGTGTCCGCTTTGATGCAGCAACCGAGAATGGGCAAAAGGTCACATATTATGGTTACATAGAGGAGATATGGGAACTTGACTATGGACCCTCCTTTAAGGTCCCTTTGTTCCGGTGCAAATGCAAGCTAACAGGAGGTGGGGTAAAGGTGGACCAGCAATACGGAATGACAATGGTGGATTTCAACAATCTTGGTTACCTTGACGAACCATTCGTCCTAGCGAA
>NC_041384.1:765721158-765746716 GCF_002162155.2 Triticum dicoccoides | reverse complement strand
TCCCTCGCCCACCGCGCGCGCGCCGCCTCGCTCGCCCGCCCTCAACGCCGCCGGCCGGCCTCGGTACTGCCGCGCGCGCACGGGCCACCGGTCTCAGACAGAGAGCGAGATCGTGGAGAGAGAGGGGCGCCGCGGGCCACCGGAATTTTTTCTTTTTTTTTCATTTTTTTGTTCTTTTTAATTTTAACTAGTTAATTAGTTTAACAAAAACGGTAAAATAACTTAAAACTTGATAATTAACAAAAAAATCCGTAAAATTTGATAATTAACAAAAAAACGTATATAAAACTTGATAATTAACAACAAAAAAAGTAAAACTTGATAATCAATATATACAACGACCCCGCGCGTCAATGTACAACGATCCCGCTTTAAAAAAATGTACACGACCCCGCGCATATACGGAGAGGGGGCGGCGAGGGGGGCGGCGATGCGCGCGGTGTTTTTTTTTTGGGATCGAGAGGGGGCGGCGAGGGTTATACATGTGTGTTGTCCTCGCCTCCCTCTCCGTGACGCCGTCGTCTGCCGCCCCGTCTCGCGCTCTACCGCGACACCCTCTCCCACCCCTTTCTCGCCCCCTCCTTTTGCCACCGCCCTTTCGCCACCGCCACCGCCCCCCTTCTTCACTTAATTAATTTGTTTTTACTACATGTTTTCAGGACTGACATAATGGCGGACGATAGAGCTGACCCGATTATGGACAACTATGATCCAGACGGTGAAGCACATATGTTCGGCATCATAAACGGCGATATTCTATATGTGCCGACAGGACAAGAAGAAGATGATATCTCTTCTTATCTGAACCTTGACGGTGAAGATGAAGGGCGCCGTCAGCAAGATGATGCCGAACAAACGTCGATAAACGACGATCTTCAAATGGAAGTAGCAACCACCTCCGGCGCCGAGGTATATATATACATTGAGCCTCTGGTGATACAAACTAACTGATTTGAATAAATATGTGTGTACTAACGCGCGCGACTCTCTTTCTTATTTTAGCCCTCGGCTGGATCGTCGAAACAATCGAGTACGTCGTCAAAGCGTGGCGCAACCAAGACGATGAAACAAGGAGAAACATGCACCATCGGGGTTGTCGACAGTGCAACCGGCAGGCCGCTGGAGCCCCGCAAGAACGCCACCAAGTTTGTCAACCAATGCGGAGCCGTTGTTAGAGACAACGTCTCGATCACCGTCCAGGAGTGGAATAAGCCAAAGAAGGCACGAATTGCTGGTTTCACTTTTGTCGATAAGAGAACAAAAAAAGATTGCTTCAAGAAGCTTATGGAACATTTCGTTCTACCTCTAGAATACAACAAATTCGATGAGGAGGGTAACAAGATTGAGGAAAACAAGGAGAGGAGGAGGCTAGTCAAACAGTTCGCTCTTCATAAGATGGCCGACGCATTCCGGAAATTCAAGCAAAATCTAGCCCATGACTTTGTCAAGCAGAACAAGACTCCGGATTTCAAAGGACAATATGAGAAACTGAAACATGATTGGCCAGAATTTGTGAAGCAACAGAAATCGGAGCAGTTCATTCAAATATCGAAAAAAATAAGGAAAATGCGGCCAAGAAGGAGTACAATCATATTATGGGGCCAGGAGGGTATCGCCTTTGGGAGCCTAGGTGGGAGAAGATGGAGAACGAGCTGAGGGCGCGAGGAATCCGTCCAGGTACGGAGGGATGGTACCCAAGGGCCAAAAGCTAGTGGTACGGGCATGGGGGAACGCTGAACCCGGAGACAGGGGAGTGTGTTTACCGGGGCAAAATAATTAAACCCACCCAAGCCCTTATTGACGCAATGAGGGATGCTCAAGAGGGGAAGATCAAGTTCAACAGAGAGAACGACGCGCTGACAAAAGCCCTCGGGAATCCCGAACACGGAGGACGTGTACGAGGCATGGGGCACATTCCGTGGAAAATAGGGTTCCCCCAGAACGATGACCCGTACGGTTACAGAAGCCGGAAGAGAAAGATGGATGGGGAAGCAGATGTTGTGGCGCGGTTGGCATCGGAAATGGATGTGATGAAGAAAACCGTGAGTGTACTAGTAGCCGAAAGAGATGCAGCTCGGGCGCAGCATGAAGATCATCCAGCGGATCTCAGAAGCCAGCAGCGGAGAAGCAGTGTGGCTTCCACGGAGGCCCCACCGGCTGGTGCAGATGCACCGACGATCGAAATTACTGCACCGGAGCCTCTGGTGGTCGAAATTACTGCACCGGAGCCTCCTCGCTACCCCGTGGACGATATAAAGGAGATGAAAGAATGTCATCTGTATTATCCTATCGGGAACATGTCAATGAAGGTAGACATCGGCAGTGCTTTACCATGTTTACCTGGAGCACTCCACCACAACAACCCCATTCAAGATGGCTATGCTCGTGTCACGGTGGAGGACATAGTCCAAGGGTTTGAGGACCTGGAGATTGACACTGCTACACCTGAAGGGGAGAAAAGACTTGGAGATGTCAAGCGCCATTTCATTCTATGGCAAAAGAAGTTTATCAAGTTTCCAGGCGAGGCGCCAAGGACAACAAGTCCACCCCCCTACGGTGGTGGCGGTTCACCTACACCTCCGTCACGTCAGCCGATGCCCCCCAGTCCACAACGTCCGGCGGGTGATCAGACGCCGCCCCCCAGTCCTCGTCCGGCGGGTGATCAGACGCCGCCCCCCAATCCACCTCCGGCAAAGAAGCAGAAGCAGTCCTGGATTATTAACCCGGACCCTTATGTACCTAAGACCACAAAGGTACCGGAGCCATCACTGAAGCCTCTCCCCATAAGGCCTTGGGAACGTAGTGCCGAGGAAACTGCCGCGGCCGCAGCTGCTGATCATGAGAAATGGAAGGCGGACTGCAAGAAGAAAAGAGAGCCCGAGCCCAAGCCAGTATTTTCTGATGAGCAAAAGAAGTGGGCTAAGTCATTTTTGAGCACACCATCCCAAGCCGCGAAGAATCTGCCTGACGACTATGCACGTGAACTTCGTAGGCAGGCACTCATGTTGAAGGAGAAGAAAGAGCTGGCGGAGAACCAGGAGAACAAAGCCTTGGAGGAGGCCGAGAAAACGGAATTAGAAAGTAAAAAAAGCGGGAAACGAGTTGCCCAGCTCGAGGAACAAAGTAAACAATCGATTGCCCCGCTTATAGTGAAAGCCGCCGGTCCGGATGACCCCGATATCATAGCAGCTGCGGCAGCACATGGATTGACTGTAACGAGTGCCAGAGAACAAGCGGCCAACTTAGGTATTACTCTTCGTGAACTGTTAGGCCTTGATGAGGCGCCAGTGAAGGAGGTAGTAATTACATATGTGAAGAATGGGCCTCTCGTCGAGCCTGCGCAGGAAGAGGATCTACCTCCACAAATGAAAGGTCTGCTGAAATGGTACAAGGGTTACATAAAAAATAAAAACGCCAAAGAATATATTTATGCGGAAGTTAGATATGAGCATCACTTCAAACATTACTATGTACAAATTCATCTGAGTGAATTGTTCCAGCTTTTCAATCTGCGCGAGCTCGACAAATCTATCATCAGTTGCTACGTTCTGTAAGTGATTTATTTCTACCCCATCTCGTTCATATTGCCTGCACTATATATATGTCCTAACTATATTGTTGTGTCCGCTATTATACATGCAGAATGAAGATTAAGGAATGCAGAGTAAGGAACATCCATGATGTTGGGTTCATTGACCCACACATCGTTAATGGATATGTGTTGGAGCATCACCCCGCCGACATGGAGGCAGACCTGTGGCAGTTTCTTAAAAAGCAGGAACTCAAAAGTGATATTCTATTTCCTTACCATTTTGGGTGAGTGTTTCTGTCTTGAGCACATTCTCTTTTGTTTACTCCATGCATGGTATGTGGCCGGCTAATCGATGAGTTATGCATGACGTACTGTGCATGTATCGTGTCCGCAGGTTCCACTGGATTCTGCTAGTAATTAAAGTTGACACCTCAGAATGTCTCGTCCACGACTCTCTGAATAAGGATCCAAAGCTTTGGGTCGGCATGAGAAGAATGATGCAGAAGTAATTATTTTCATTCATTTGCGCTCTATATCGATCGGCCTATTTCGTTCATTTCCTAATATCAAGTAACTAATAAATCTCTTGTTCATTTAATTTTCTTTGCCTCGTAGGGTTTGGAGACGGTTCGTAGATACAAAGGTCGGTGAATTCAAAAAAGAGCTAGAATTCAAAAGGTCAAAGGCTAAGAATGGTGAGGATATTCAGCCAGCGGGGACCAATCTATGTGCATACTATGTCTGTGAGATGATCCGGAGATACACCTCTGAGCGGGTTCCGAGTGATACCAATGCTCAAAGGAATAACCTCCGGATGATGCTTAGTCCGGAAGCTCGCTTCCGACCACTTCAAGAGGAACTAGCTGGATGGTTCAGGAGGGAAGTCCTCCATCCTAAAGGAGAACACCATTACGAGGACGTAGAACTTTATATGCATTAAATTATGTATGGAAACTTGTTCAAAATTGTATATGGTCATCCGATGATATTGAATATATATTGTATATTCCTCTTGAATTCTTTTTGGTTCTAATTTCAAATTTGTTTGAAATTGTACATTCATATGCATGTATGTAGTACCGTAGAATATGTGAAACTCCTTCAAAATTAAAATAAAGCACAAAAGAAATAAAACAATACAAATTAAACAGAAAACAGGTTTAGGGGGGGGGGCTAAAACCCTAAACCTGCGGCGGCCTTTAGTCGCGGTTGGCCAGAAGAACCGCGACTAAAGGTCCTCCGCCCCGACGGCCGCCTGGCGCCCACGTGGACGGGCCTTTAGTCACGGTTCTTAAGCAACCGCGACTAAAGGGGGGGGGCCTTTAGTCGCGCCTATTTGGTCGCGGTTGCGCAACCGCGACTAATGGCAGTTGCGAACCGCGACCAAAGGCCCTTTTTCCACCAGTGGGAATGGATGTATGGTGAAAGACACACCTCCGAGTACGTTAAGGGCGTGCATAATTTTCTCAAAGTGGCTGAGGCAAACAAGCAGAATGGTTTTATGTGTTGTCCATGCCCTAGTTGTGGGAATACGAAGTCTTACTCTGACCAGAAAATCCTTCACACCCACCTGCTTTATAAGGGTTTCATTTCACACTATAATGTTTGGACGAGGCACGGAGAAATAGGGGTTATGATGGAAGACAACAATGAAGAAGAGGACGATGACAACCATGTGCCCCATGAATACGATGATGCTGCAACGGGGGAAGCTGCCGAAGATCAAGATCAGGAACCAGACGATGTGCCCAATGATGATGATCTCCGCCGGGTCATTGTTGATGCAAGGACACAATGCGAAAGTCAAAAGGAGAAGCTGAAGTTCGATCGCATGTTAGAGGATCACAAAAAAGGGTTGTACCCCAATTGCGAAGATGGCAACAGAAAGCTTGGTACCATACTGGAATTGCTGAAGTGGAAGGCAGAGAATGCAGTGCCTGACAAAGGATTTGATAAGCTACTGAAAATATTGAAGAAGAAGCTTCCAAAGGATAACGAATTGCCCGAAAGTACGTACGCAGCAAAGGAGGTCGTATGCCCACTAGGATTGGAGCTGCAGAAGATACATGCATGCCCTAATGACTGCATCCTCTATCGCGATGCGTACAAGGATTTGAATGCATGCCCGGTATGCGGTGCATTGCGGTATAAGATTGGACGAGATGACCCTGGTGATGTTGACGGCGAGCCCCCAAGGAAGAGGGTTCCTGCGAAGGTGATGTGGTATGCTCCTATAATACCACGGTTGAAACGTCTGTTCAGAAACGAAGAGCATGCCAAGTTGATGCGATGGCACAGAGAGGGCCGTAAGAAAGACGGGAAGTTGAGAGCACCCGCTGATGGGTCGCAGTGGAGAAAAATCAAGAGAAAGTACTGGGCTGAGTGTGCAGGTGACCCAAGGAACGTATGGTTTGGTTTAAGCGCAGATGATATTAATCCTTTCGGGGAGCAGAGCACCAATCACAGCACCTGGCCCGTGACTCTATGTATGTATAACCTTCCTCCTTGGATGTGCATGAAGCGGAAGTTCATTATGATGTCAATTCTCATCCAAGGCCCTAAGCAACCCGGCAACGACATTGATGTGTACCTAAGGCCATTAGTTGAAGAACTTTTACAGCTGTGAAATGGAAACGGTGTACGTGTGTTTGATGAGCACAAACAGGAGGAATTTAACCTGCACGCGTTGTTGTTTGTAACCATCAACAATTGGCCCGCTCTCAGTAACCTTTCAAGATAGACAAACAAGGGATACCACGCATGCACGCACTATTTAGCTGAAACCGAAAGTATATACCTAGACAAATGCTGGAAGAATGTGTACCTAGGGCCATCGTCGATTTCTTCTGACCAACCATCAATGTCGAAAGAAAGGCAAGCATTTCAAAGGCGAGGCAGATCACCGGAAGAAGCCCGCCATGCGTACCGGTGATCACGTACTTGCTATGGTCAATGATTTACATGTAATGTTTGGAAAGGGTCCCAGCAGACTAGCTGTTCCGAATGACGTTGAGGGACGCGCACCCATGTGGAAGAAGAAATCTATATTTTGGGACCTACCCTACTTAAAAGACCTAGAGGTCCCCTCTTCAATCGACGTGATGCACGTGACGAAGAACCTTTGTGTAGGTGAACCTGCTAGGATTCTTGGGTGTGTATGGGAAGACAAAAGATACACCTGAGACACGGGAGGACCTGCAACGTTTGCACGAAAAAGACGGCATGCCTCCAAAGCAGTGTGAAGGTCCTGCCAGCTACGCTCTTACCAAAGAAGAGAAGGAAATCTTGTTTGAATGCCTGCTTGGTATGAAGGTACCGACTGGCTTCTCGTCGAATATAAAGGGAATAATAAATATGCCAGAGAAAAAGTTCCAGAACCTAAAGTCTCATGACTGCCACGTGATTATAATGCAACTGCTTCCGGTTGCATTGAGCGGGCTTCTACCGGAAAACATCTGATTAGCCATTGTGAAGCTATGTGCATTCCTCAATGCAATCTCTTAGAAGGTGATCGATCCATAAATTATACCAAGGCTAAGGAGTGACGTGGCGCAATGTCTTGGCAGTTTCGAGATGGTGTTCCTACCATCCTTTGAGAGGTTCATGGGAGTCCTAAAGAAATATGTCTGTAACCGTGCTTGGCCAGAAGGAAGCATCTCCATGGGCCATCAAACATAGGATGTCATTGGGTTTTGCATTGACTTCATTCCTGGCCTTAAGAAGATAGGTCTCCCTAAATCACGGTATAAGGGGAGACTGACTGGAAAAGGCACGCTTCGAGGGGACTCAATAATATGCAGGGACGGGCATTCTTGGTCTCAAGCACACTACACAGTCCTACAAAACTCTACCTTGGTTACCCCGTATGTCGATGAACACAAAAACAGTCTGCGCTCCAAACACCTGAAGCAGTGTGACGACTGGATTACATGTGAACACATCAGGACTTTCAGCAGTTGGTTGAAAACATGTCTCAAAGGTGACAACACTGTTTGTGATGATTTGTACTCGTTGTTCAGGGGACCATCTTCGACTGTACTGACTTAGAAAGGATACGAGATAAATGGGAATACATTTTACACGATCTCCCAAGATCAAAAGAGCACCAACCAAAGCCTCAGGGCAATGCATTAATCCGGCTAAGTGCAGTATTCTTTTTGGTAAGTCGTGTGCCATGGATGTTCACGAAAGAATCCGGTCAGTTTTGCACGTGAACGTACTGTCATTTGAGGACAAGTACTTGGGTCTGCCCACACCTGATGGTCGTATTTCCCGTGGTAAATTTCAAAATATGCAATCCAGGCTTCTGAAAAGAATTATAGCTTGGGGAGAGACCTTGGCTCTTGCTGGGAAGGAAACGATGATAAAAGCCATTGCACAAGCCATCCTAACTTATATTATGGGTGTCTTCAAGATCCCTATGTCCGTATGTGATGATCTGAACAGGATGGTGCGTCATTTCTGGCTGGGCTCTACGGAAGGGAAAAGGAAAACACATTGGCTGGCATGGCCCAAGATCTTGGCACATCCAACGAAGGGCGGTCTTGGGTTCAGGGATTTCCGCCTGTCAGATCTTGGCACATAAAATGAAGGGCGGTCTTGGGTTCAGGGATTTCCGCCTGTTTAATCAGGCAATACTCGCCAGGCAAGCGTGGCGCTTACTTACTCCTAATAGCTTATGTGTGCAAGTGCCAAAGGCTCGCTACTACCCGGAGGGTCGCCTCGAGGACACTATCTTCTCGGGGAACGCCTCCCCTACATGGCAGGGCATCCAACATGGTCTCGAGCTCTTGAAATAGGGCATCGTGTGGCGTGTCCGGGATGAATCCCTGGCTGCCCACTGAGCCTTCGAGCCACCCCATTACTCACCAAGGGACCTCTCAGCTCAGGAGACTCGCGGAGCTCCTTGATGATTCTGGTAATTAGCGACCAGACCTTCTTCACTGCCACTTCCTTCCTCCGGACGTCGACTCCATCATCAACATTCGTACATCGCCAGGCGTCACCGACGATATCATTTCCTGGGCGCCTAAGAGGAATGGTATCTTCACTGTTCGCTCGGCCTACCACCTTGCTATGGACGAGCACGAGCATCCATTGGCAACCGCCATGAGCAGGGCACCGGATGGTCGTCGCGCCATCTGGAAGATCATATGGGGGTGCCCTGCTCCCCCGAAGGTACGTGTGTTCGCATGGAGAATTATCACCAACTCTTTATCAACATGGGCTAATAAGTTTTCCCACCTCCTCGAGCTTACTGATGTGTGTCCCCTTTGTGGTGTGGAACGAGAGGACGGCTTTCACCCGATGTGTAGGTGCCAACTTGCCATGGATCTTTTGCGAGCCATGGAGAAGCACTGGCTGATTCCAAAGGTGGAGACGGTCAAGAATGATGGCCCAGAGTGTCTTTTCACGCTACTGAGCCCTCTGTCGGATACAGCGCGCATGGTCGTCCTCGTGATCATGTGGCGGGCATGGTACATTCGCAACGAAATCACACACGACAAAGTCACTCCACCCACAGAAGCGTCCAAGCGTTTTCTCCAAGGGTACATCAATTCTTTGTTGTGTATCCACCAGTTTCCACATGCAGATTTGGAGAAAGGAAACATGATTGTGCAAGAGGGAGGCCGGGCTGACTATGCCAGCGAGAGGAAGGCACAACCGCTCCATTGGGTACCTCCCCCAGCCGGCTCGACAAAGCTGAATACCGATGGTAGCTTTGTACACTAGTAGAAAACAGGGCTTTGGTTGGAGCCTGGCAAGCCCATTAGTCCCGGTTCAGTCACGAACCGGGACCCATGGGGCATACATCCCGGTTTGTGAGGCCAGGGGGCCGGCCGGGGCCTCGTGGGCATTGGTCCTGGTTCGTACGGACCCATTTGTCCTGGTTCCTGGCACGAACCGGAACCAATAGGCCTTGCTCCTGGCCCACATACATTTGTCCCGGTTAGTGGCTTGAACCGGGACAAAAGGTGGGGCTTTAGTCCCAGTTCCAGCCACGCACATGGACAAATGAGTTGCCTATATATACCCCATCGCCACGGTAGAGCAGTCCTCAGTGCTCTGTTTTTTCTGGACGGCAAGGGGAGGGCATTCGGGTGCTCTAGCTCACCTCCTATGCACATGAGGTGTTCGATGAAATGCTCGAGCCACACTAGTTAAGCTTTCTCCTCTCGAAGCTCGACCTCAAAGCTCCATTTCTCCGAGATTTGCATAGGTTTAGCAGTCTGTCACGTCCTGTCCCCGTCTTCACCGCCGTCGATCGCCCGCACCGATCTCGTCGCCGACACCACCGTGTGGAGCCTCTTGTTCTTATCTTCTTTCAGAAAGAAACGAATTCTTAGTTTAGATAGATACTTGTCTAATTATATATAATGCACGCGGATGAACTGGCAATGGATGTATGGTGACAAACACACCTCCGAGTATGTTAAGGGCGTGCATAATTTTCTCAAAGTGGCTGAGGCAAACAAGCAGAATGGTTTTATGTGTTGTCCATGCCCTAGTTGTGGGAATACGAAGTCTTACTCTGACCGGAAAATCCTTCACACCCACCTGCTTTATAAGGGTTTCATTTCACACTATAATGTTTGGACGAGGCACAGAGAAATAGGGGTTATGATGGAAGACAACGATGAAGAAGAGGACGATGACAACTATGTGCCCCATGAATACGGTGATGCTGCAACGGGGGAGGCTGCTGAAGATCAAGATCAGGAACCAGACGATGTGCCCAGTGATGATGATCTCCGCCGGGTCATTGTTGATGCAAGAACACAATGCGAAAGTCAAAAGGAGAAGTTGAAGTTCGATCGCATGTTAGAGGATCACAAAAAAGGGTTGTACCCCAATTTCGAAGATAGCAACAGAAAGCTGAGTACCGTACTGGAATTGCTGAAGTGGAAGGCAGAGAATGTTGTGCCTGACAAAGGATTTGAGAAGCTACTGAAAATATTCAAGAAGAAGCTTCCAAAGGATAACGAATTGCCCGAAAGTACGTACGCAACAAAGAAGGTCGTATGCCCACTAGGATTGGAGCTGCAGAAGATACATGCATGCCCTAATGACTGCATCCTCTATCGCGATGCGTACGAGGATTTGAACGCATGCCCGGTATGCGGTGCATTGCGGTATAAGATCGGACGAGATGACCCTGGTGATGTTGACGGCGAGCCCCCAAGGAAGAGGGTTCCTGCGAAGGTGATGTGGTATGCTCCTATAATACCACGGTTGAAACGTCTGTTAAGAAATGAAGAGCATGCCAAGTTGATGCGATGACACAAAGAGGGCCGTAAGAAAGACGGAAAGTTGAGAGCACCCGCTGACGGGTCGTAGTGGAGAAAAATCGAGAGAAAGTACTGGGCTGAGTGTGCAGGTGACCCAAGGAACGTATGGTTTGGTTTAAGCGCGGATGGTATTAATCCTTTCGGGGAGCAGAGCAGCAATCACAGCACCTGGCCCGTGACTCTATGTATGTATAACCTTCCTCCTTGGATGTGCATGAAGCGGAAGTTCATTATGATGCCAATTCTCATCCAAGGCCCTAATCACCCCGGCAATGACATTGATGTGTACCTAAGGCCATTAGTTGAAGAACTTTTACAGTTGTGAAATGGAAACGGTGTACGTGTGTTTGATGAGCACAAACAAGAGGAATTTAACCTGCACGTGTTGTTGTTTGTAACCATCAATGATTGGCCCGCTCTCAGTAACCTTTCAAGGCAGACAAATAAGGGATACCACGCATGCATGCACTGATTAACTGAAACCGAAAGTATATACCTGGACAAATGCTGGAAGAATGTGTACCTTGGGCCATCGTCGATTTCTTCCGACCAACCATCAATGTCGAAAGAAAGGCAAGCATTTCAAAGGCGAGGCAGATCACCGGAAGAAGCCCGCCATGCGTACCGGTGATCACGTACTTGCTATGGTCAATAATTTACATGTAATGTTTGGAAAGGGTCCCAGCAAACTAGCTGTTCCAAATGACGTTGAGGGACGCGCACCCATGTGGAAGAAGAAATCTATATTTTGAGACCTACCCTAATTAAAAGACCTAGAGGTCCCCTCTTCAATCGACGTGATGCACGTGACGAAAAACCTTTGCGTACGTGAACCTTCTAGGCTTCTTGGGCGTGTATGGGAAGACAAAAGATACACCTGAGGCACGGGAGGATCTGCAACGTTTGCACGAAAAAGACGGCATTCCTCCAAAGCAGTGTGAAGGTCCTGCCAGCTACACTCTTTCCAAAGAAGAGAAGGAAATCTTGCTTGAATGCCTGCTCGGTATGAAGGTCCCGACTGGCTTCTCGTCGAATATGAAGTGAATAATAAATATGCCAGAGAAAAAGTTTCAGAACCTGAAGTCTCATGACTACCACGTGATTATAACGCAACTGCTTCCGGTTGAATTGAGCGGGCTTCTACCGGAAAACTTCTGATTAGCCATTGTGAAGCTATGTGCATTCCTCAATGCAATCTCTTAGAAGGTGATCGATCCAGAAATTATACCAAGGCTGAGGAGTGATGTGGCGCAATGTCTTGTCAGTTTCGAGCTGGTATTCCTACCATCCTTTGAGAGGTTCATGGGAGTCCTAAAGAAATATGTCCGTAACCATACTAGGCCAAAAGGAAGCATCTCCATGGGCCATCAAACATAGGATGTCATTGGGTTTTGCGTTGACTTCACTCCTGGCCTTAAGAAGATAGGTCTCCCTAAATCACGGTATGAGGGGAGACTGACTGGAAAAGGCATGCTTGGAGGGGACTCAATAATATGCAGGGACGGGCATTCTTGGTCTCAAGCACACTACACAGTCCTACAAAACTCGACCTTGGTGACCCCGTATGTCGATGAACACAAAAACATTCTGCGCTCCAAACACCTGGAGCAGTGTGACGACTGGATTACATGTGAACACATTAGGACTTTCAGCAGTTGGTTGGAAACATGTCTCAAAGGTGACAACACTGTTTGTGATGAGCTGTACTCGTTGTCCAGGGGACCATCTTTGACTGTACTGACTTAGAAAGGATACGAGATAAATGGGAATACATTTTACAAGATTGCCCAATATCAAAAGAGCACCAAGCAAAACAGTGGTGTCCGCTTTGATGCAGCAACCAAGAGAGGAAATGACACATATTATGGTTACATAGTGGACATATGGGAACTTGACTACGGACATGATTTTAAGGTCCATTTGTTTAAGTGCAAATGGGTCAATCTGTCAGGAGACGGGGTACAAGTAGACCCACAGTACGGAATGACAACAGTGGATCTGAACAATCTTGAGTACACTGACGAACCGTTTGTCCTAGCCAATGATGTGGCATGGGTTATCTATGTGAAGGACATGTCTACCAAACCGAGAAAAAGAAAAGATAAAGAAGTGAATACATCATATGATGAGCTAAAGCGCCACATAGTTCTTTCAGAAAAAAGGGACATCGTGGGAGTGGAGGGCAAGACAGACATGTCTGAAGATTACGAAAAGTTTCATGAAATTCCTCCATTCAAAGTCAAGGCTGACCCAAGCATCCTGATAAACGATGAAGATTATCCATGGTTACGGCACAATAAGCAAAGGACACAAGCGAAGAAAAAGTGAAGACTTTCTCTCCACAACTATTATGATGATACCATGCCAACTTTCAACCTTTTCGTAGTTCATTTGAAATACCTGTTGTAACAGACGAGTTTCCGTATGAAACCCTGATATCTCGAATGTTGCATTTTGAACACACGAGACGTCTGGAGTTGTAATAAGTTATTGAAAATAAAAAAGAGGCGCAATGCTCACCTGCACGTTGCTTAGCTTCAGGCCTTGAGGAAATAGTGTAGACTGCACGGAGCTGTGTGTAGTTTTTGTCCGAAACCCTGATAGCTTCGTGCAGTCTACACCACTTCCTCAAGACCTGAAGCTAAGCAATGTGCAGGTGAGCATTGCGCCTCTCCTTCATAGAATTTATGCAACTAAAATTATCAAAGTATTTTTTGTTCAAAACATTAAAAGTAAAAATAATTTTCATAAAATAAATACAAAAAGAAAAAAAGAAAATAATATAAATAACTATAAAAATTAAACTTTTATAAATAAGTAGAAGCAAAATAAAATAAAATAAAATAAATAAGTAGAAATAAAATAAAATAAAATATTTTTTTAAAATAAATAAGTGGAAATAAAATAAAACAAAGTAAAATAAAATAAACTATAATCAAATAAAATAAACTTTTGTAAAATAAATAAGTAGAAAATAAAATAAAATAATATAAACCATAATAAAAAAATAAACATTAATAAAATAAATAAAAATAGCAACATTAAGTATTTTGTTGCAAGTAGAAAAATAAAAAAAATAAAGCAACAAAGAAAACAAAAAAATAGGGAAAAATAAAAAATGCCACCTATTGGGCCACCACGGCCTGAATACGACTAGAAACCCACCCATGGGCCAGGATTCAGGCGCGCAGAAGACTCAGTAGGCCCACAGGCAGATATAGTGTGTCTAGGCCCGAAAGCCAGCATTTGAGAGGAGCTCGAGAGGGCAGCGATAGTGGGGCTTATAAACCACTCTCGAACTCCCTCAACTAGCGAGGTGGGAGTAAACTTTCGTGCCGCGACGCGGGCAGCACAAGGACTTTAGTCCTGGTTGGTGCCACCAACCGGGACTAAAGGTATGCATTGGTATCGGTTCATGGTACCAACCGGAACCAATGCCCACCTTTTAGTCCCGGTTGGTGGCACGACGCGGGACCAATGCTCTGTCTATATAATCAACACTTATGAAAATATTCGTTCAGTTCTTCGATCCCGCCCCGACGACGCCGCCAGGCTGCCCTCTGCCTCGTCGTCGCCGCGCGCCATCCTGCGCTCCTCCAATGCCGTCCCGCGCCGCCCCGACGTCGTCGCCTCCCGCGCCACCCCTGCCCCGACGTGGCCGCCCTCTGCCCCAACCTCGCCGTCGTCGCCCTCTGCCGCGCCTCGTCGCCGCCGCCAAGTGAGCCCCCTCCCTTCCTCCGCGCCGCCGCCCCTGCCTGCTCTGGTTGCCGCGCGCGGCCGCCACTGCCCCAGCCAACTCTGATTTGCCACACGCCACCGTCCCGACCTGCTCTCTGGTTTTTTTCATACACTTTTTTGTAATTCATTGATGTATGTATATATGAATGTTGTATGTATATGTATATATATGCAGATGTATGTATGATCCTTGGATATGTATGCATTGATGTATGATTATTTTTTGTTCATAGATTTTTTTTTGTCAATTTATGTATATATATGTAGCAAAAGTTGTGGTGCAAAAGTTACATTTAAGGTTAGTTGATTTAGTGCATTTTACGTTATTAGTTCTACTGTTAGTGCATTTTAGGATAGCTGATTTAATAAAACTACTTTATTTTACTATAGAAGTAGTTTATTTTTAGTAAGTACTACTTTATTTTATTTATAGTGCTTAGTAGTTGAACTAGTTGATTTAATAAAACTACTTTATTTTACTATATATAGAAGTAGTTTATTTTTAGAAGTACTACTTTATTTTATTTATAGTAAGTACTTAGTAGTTGAACTAGTTGATTTAATAAAACTACTTTATTTTATTATAGATGTAGTTTATTTTTAGCAAGAAAATTAATAGAACTAGTTTATTTTTTTAGTTCAAGCAATTATTCTCGCATCGACGTCGACGATGCCTATCCCGCATCCTCGTCGTCGACTCGGCGGAGGAGGCCGGCTTGATCAGAGGGGCCATGTCCAAGACTGGGCTCCGCCGGGCTGGTATTGGGAGGTGCTACCTTCCGAGGGCGTAGGTTGGTGAGGACCCAGCCTTGTTTGGTGGCGGTCGCGTGGGCCAGTGACGGTGCCGAGGCTTCTGGACACCGCGAAGGTGGTACGTCACCGTGTCAGCGAGGAGGACGAGCACGTCCGTCGCTACATGGTTGCGTTGGAGGGAAAGTTCGACAATACCTGGCAGGTTCTTCAGGGATCTCATTGGAGCTATGATCCTGTGATGGTTCCTTCTCTTTGGGTGTTCATTGCCTGCACCGATACCCGTCGAGCGCTATGGTTCTAGCTGTATTAGCGATGCTATATGTATGATAGTATTCGAGGTGTATTTGTGATAATATTCGACGATGTACGGACGCAAGAGATGATGTAGTTTTGCTTATAATTGAATAAATGCTAATTTGAATACTACTTTATTTTACGATTTGGTTTTGCTTATTGAATGCTCAAATTGGAAAACTACTCCTACTTTGAATGCTAAAACTGGAGAGCACTATGCAAGGCGTATGCATTTTATTAGTTGATAGCTTATAGGGTTTTTGTTTTTGCAGAAATCTAGGAGCCCCCTCCATCATCCCCGCCGTCGTCCCCGTCACCGACCCCCCCTCCGACCTCGAGGTGAGACCAGCCAAATCTCGATGTCAATATGAGTCCTATAAGATATTTTGAAATGTTTTTGCTCATATATTGAACCATTGAAATGTAATGGCCATCAAGTTTGAATGCTCATACGATGTAGATAAAAACATGTATATTTCTGTTCCGGCAAATTTCAGGCGCTTGATATGTCCTTCTTTAGAAAGATAATTAAACGATATTTCGGGTTGACTTTAAGTCTGTCGAGTCTCCACCATATATGAGAGGACGAAGAATCCCGACTGTTGTTGTGGGGATGGCTTCTCCTTCGTTCCCGTGTGCTAGAAAATTTGGTGTAATGCACTCGGAAATGAAAGGAGGAGCTACCATCACCGACGGTCAAATATGTACACCACATGAGCTGAGAGTTTTCAAGAAAAGACTCGACAGACCGATAGTCATCCCGTGATGAATAATAATGATCTAATTTAGATTTTTTAGTAGATATATTTAATTGTACAAGTTTAATATTTGAATTATGAACATAGGAAATGTCGTACTCGGACGACGAAAGTCTCCTGGGGGAGTGCGACTGGTGCCACGACGACCGAGGTCTGTGTGACAGGCCTGACCTAGACGAAGATTGGCGCTTCAGCATTAAGCTCGAGGAGACCTTTGATGTTGAAACTGTACGTAACGACGACAATTGTTTTTTCGTAATTAAATACGACTTCAACTATTTCAACGTGTAATTTCCATCTTTTATAATTCGACTAGTTTATCCCATGCCATGCAAGATGCTATGTCTTGGAGAGGATGAGTTTTGAAGACCATGAGATGATGGAAACAAAGAAAATTCACCTCAGTACCCATCATGGTATGGATTTCGAAGTAAAACTATACAATTCTGAGAGCGTAACCCATTTTTGGTTGCAAAAAATGGGAAACACTTTGCAAGATGTATGATTTTCATGAGGATACGCTTGTCACCATGGATCTTGGTGATCCTGAAATCGAGCAAGACAATATGGACATTTGGGTCCTTGTTGATACACCTCTAATTCTACCGCTATGTGAGTTTCTCAAACATAAGTTGACAACTTATTTCTATTGAGAGCTTATTTTGATTGTTCAAATAATATGCAGAACATGGTAGACAGAAACTACCACACCGATGGCTCTGAGTTAACTTATAAGGAGAAAAATCATCTGATCGCATTTTGTACTGATCTTGAAAACTACAATATCTATTGTAAAACTCCTCCACATTATGGTCAATATGTGCCACTAGTGCACGTGTTGAACTACGGTAACATCCATGGAGTTGCCATTGTAAGATTTTTTAGTATTACAACATCCGTGGATCTTTTGCATAAATTCTTTTAAAACTTAACTACATTGCTAACTAAGAAGTTATTACTATATGTTTTTCAACTGGAAATCCCGAATGATTGTGTGCCTCATCTGATGTATCAGAGTGGTCGCCTTGATGTTTTGAACATACGTCCAGGTCATTCTACGAATGTCAATTGTCGATACCGGATTTCTAAAGGAAGTGGAGACATGAAAATCAAGGAATCGGAAAAATGTATGGACAGCCGTAAGGAGGTTCTTGGAAGCAAAAGGAAGCGAAGCGCAAGATTGGAGACAGGATGATCTCCATTCCCCATAATGGAGAGTCAGGGTCTATATTGTTTTATGCTATTTTACCTTAAAGAGGGTATTTAGATCCTACCTAATACTGATGATCATGTGCTAATAACAATTAAGTAGGGTTGGTTCGATGACTATGAGGATGATGATCGTATGACTTGTTATTAATAACGAGTAGAAGCTGTATGATGATGATTAGTAGGACTTATTATTATGATGATGCATGATGCGAGCATGAAGAGTTATTATATATCAGTGGGTGAAATGAACATGGATTGGATTGAAGTGAAGGCAACATGCATGTGGTGCATGTCGAAAGTAGTACTAATCCAAACCTGATCAAGTTAGGATTAGTATTACTTTCGACATGCACCACATGTTACCTTCACTTTAATCTAAGCCATGTTTAGGCATTGCAGTAGCGTTGGTAAACCAATCACGGAGATAAGAGAGGACACTTCTCTCTATTAGCTAGCTAACACACCCTAAATTACCCCATAAACCACCTCCTTTCAGAAAAAACAAAAACCCCAGATCTTGCCAGCTGCTGACGCGTGGATGCCTATTGGTCCCGATTGGTGCCACCAACTTGGACCAAAGGCCCTCCTGTCTAGGATCGCCGCACCGGCCACGTGGAGGCCCATCTGTCCCGGTTCGTGTAAGAACCGGGACTAAAGGCCTAGGGCTTTAGTAACGATCCTTTAGTCCCGGTTCAAAAATCGGGATAAATGGCCCTTACGAACCGGGACAAATGGCCCTTTTTCTACTAGTGGTACAGGCCACAGGAGCAAGAGGGGGAGGGATGGTCCTTAGAGATGATAAGGGGTGCTCATTTTTACAGCTTGTAGGGAGCTTCTCACATGTGATAATAGCCTCCAAGCGGAGTTGAAAGCATGCAGGGACGGGCTACAGTTGGCTTTGTACCGTACCAACCTGCCCATCTTGGTAGAGTTGGACTGCTCTGATGCGGTTTCGATGTTGTCGGCCAAGTCATAGAACCGGTCACAAGTCCGAGCACTAGTAGAGGATATGAGCAGGATCATTACTGCTGAATCTAGGGAGATTTCTTTTTCTCACATTAGTAGATCACAAAACAATGTCAGTTATGCACTAGCCGCGTATGGTCGTAGTACCTCTCGCACAGTTGTCTGGTTCAGGTCGGGTTTAGATTGTATTGTAAACATTTCCGAGGCCGAGAAGCCTTCGTGAGTTAATGAAATCTCAATATAGGAAGCTGTGGAATCTCAATATAGGAAGCACGAATCTTAGTGGTGGCAGTTCCGTCGTGGTTTTGACTTGAAATAGGGGCAGACTCTCAAAGCGAATTGTTTTCTTTTATGGGAAGCTGTGGAATCCGTGGAATCATCAAATTCAGTGTTTCTGGATTCGCTTGCCTACTAGTCCATTTTTCGAATAAGATTCTAGGAAGGAATTTGGTGTTTTTGTTTGAGATTCAGCTCTTAGAAGGCACATAATCTGAGAATGAGATGCTGCAGCCCATACAAAGGCCACCTTAGTGCTTAAATATAGCAAACAAATCCCGAAAAATGACAAATTTTGACATAAATCATGTAGTGGTGTGCATTGAGTGTAGAAAAGAATTCAAGGCAAATGGATGAAACAAGGGTCACTTCGCCTTCAAATCTGACCCGGTCCCTCTTGGAACCTTGAATCTTTCTCAAAAATGCCGGTTTCTAAGCATCACTCGTCATAGCTTTTGTGAAAACCTTCAGAAAAAAATTACCACAACCCCTAGGTATCATATGAGGGCATCATGCCAAGTTTCCTATTTTTTATACTTCGTTTGTATTTTTTGGAATTAAAAAACAATGAACTCCATGTTTGGGGTCGAGTCTTGGCACCATCATATTTGGAATTCTTTTCCTTTTCTTTGACAAGGCCTAAACATAGACTCAAGAACACAAATAGGATTTTCCAAACCAACTTTGCTAACTTTTTTATGCACTGGCGGGTCAAAATTGAATTGTATTCATTAGATGCCTAGAAATGTACTGAATGACTTAAATATGGCAAACAGATCACGAAAAATGCCAAATTTTGACATGGATCGTGTAATGGTGTACGTTAGCTGTAGAAAAAATGTCGAGGCTAATGGATGAAGCAGCTGTCACTTCGCCTTCAAATGTCAAGGCAGTGGGGCACACACATTAGCAACATATTTTTGAAACGTGTTAACATTTTTTTAAATGTCAAGTACTCCCTCCGTCCGGAAATACTGGTCGTAGAAATGGATGTAACTAGACTTATTTTAGTTTACGATACATACATTTTTATTCAATTATGTAACAAGTAATTTCGGACGGAGGGAGTATATTTTTTGAAGGGCATGAAATATTTTTTTAACTTACTAACTTTTTTTTTACATTATATACATATTTGAAAAAATTTCGCTACATTTTCTTGTAACGCGAGAACATTTGGCTTTTCAATGTTCAAATTTATTGAATAGAAGTTCTTCATTTTTTTCCAAATACATGTCAACTATATCCAATAGATGTTCTACAATTTGATGGATACATATCTCTAATAAGGTTTAAACATTTCAAAACAAGAATTAAGTTTTATTTTAACCTATATTCGGGAAATAGATGAAAAATGTCAAAAGACAATTAGGGATAACTCAAACTTCTATTTGCAACCTATTTAAAATAATGATAATAATACAAAAATATGGGAGAAAAATGTTTAATTGGGCATGAAACAATAAGATTTTTGAACGCAATATAATCTTTTAGAAGATTTCGCAAATGTTTACTATGCATTGACGTTAAGTAGTATATACATAACTATTGTTGTCCTAAGCTAAAAAGAACTAATGTTGTCCTGTCGGCAAAAGGAAAAAAAACTAGTGTTGTCTACACTCTTATGTTATCAGACGGAAGGAGTAAAAAAAACTAGTGTTGTCTACTACTTTGTAAGGTCTTTGTGAATAATTAATAAAATGGTTGCATGCATCGCCCATATGCAAAGGCTGGGGATAATCCTCCTTTTCTATAAAAAAAACGCGCGCGCACACACACACAAGACACCACCGGTCTCGCCCCCGCTTACCTGGACTCTTTTTTCAGATTGTGGCTGATTTCACATGCTGGCCGGTGAAATGCATACATCAAATACGGTATATATACAAGTGGAGGGGCCTGGTACGTGCCTTCAGATACTGAAATAACACTAGTACATACCAATGATTTTCAGTAGTGTTCGCGCACCAGCATGGTTTTCACTACTTGTGCATGTCTGTCCCTGTTTTCAGAAGTATGTTAACATCTGAAAAGAGACAACAAAAAGCAAATTTTGTATGGAATTTTTGTATGCACTTCACAACTGTGCGACAAACATTGCATCAAGCATCTATCTAAGGTATAAGTTAACAGCTGAACTTTACACAATAAGAGATACTAATAATTGCAAACCGTGCAAAAGAGAAAACGCAATAAGATATCCATAGATTTTAAGGGTCGCAGGACAGTAATAATTACCACCTGCAACATAGACGGTGGAAGATGCATGATGAAAAATCTGCCTTCAATGTTGACAAGTAAACTATGATGCAACGTGCAAGTATTTTACTAGTACTCCAGGCCAAGGTATTCTACAAGTAAGGTGCAGCTTGCAAGTCCACAAAGAGAAGAATCTGCATCTTCCAATTGTCAGCTACAACAAAGGCTGCAAACAGGAAAGACACTTGAAGTTGGTGCAGGAACTTGTATTAAAATGCCAAATATTCAGCGCAAAACCAGCAATATAGACCATGCTAGGTAAAACAAAACATAAATACTTCCAAGGGAGCAAGCGTGCACACCTAATTGTGCTGTCTTTATCTCACATAATGTTAGCCAAGCCGGAGCATCAACTAAATTGAAACCAAGCTTGGAACATAGGGAATTGCATCAAAGTAGAAGGTACTTGGGCTGGGATATTGAACAGCTGTGATCTTGCCGATGTTGTAATAGCTAATGGCATTCAATCCAATTGTATGCTTGACCACAACATTTTCTCCGGGTTGATAGGTGCAGCGGCACAGATACCTATCGGAGAGTCGACACACGAGTACGCCATCACCAAACACAGCCACGGGCCGAAGAGGTCTCGTCCAATCACTGAGGATGTTGTGGCGCTTCTCCCATTGTGGTGTGTCCAGGTCGATGCATATCCACATGTCAAGGGATTGGAAGGTTAGCCCTACACTTGTTGTCACGCACAGCTCCTGGCGCAGCACCGACATGGAGGATGGCTCATGCTGGAGCGATGTCCAGCAAGGAGGCGGATGAACAATGCTGAACGTTTCGTCGTCCAGCCTTAACCGGAGAAGACCCAAGGGAGCGCCACCGTAGCAATGATCAATAATCCATAGCAAGGACCCTTTGAAGAAGGTAGCCGGCAGTCGCGTTTTGACATGGCATGGGGGCTGTGCCGCCGTCTCATGCCAGGACGGAAATTTTCTTCCGATGGTGAACACCTCCACATGGGGTGATGTTCCGTAGCCGGTCACCGATGTGGAGTCAGGCTTGGGTCTATGGTAAAAGCGAACGACCTTGTAGGCCTTCGAGCGAGGGTCGCGCCCGATGCCGAACATGCCGGCTTTGCCAAAGGAGCGGTGTAGCGGCAGGATACGGCGCGTGGCAGGGTTGAGCACCCACCCTGCCGACTCGATGCCCACGAGTACCAGACCATCGCAGTGGACCAGGCAGGGATACGATTGCACGGCGTAAGAGCGGAAGGGCATGGGGTGCACAAGGGCTGTCGCGGCGTGATACGGGTGATCCTCGTCCCACAGGTAGAGGCCGGCCATGGCGTCGGTGTACGTGTTGCTGCCGCCATGGAAATTGTTGCCGGCAACTTTGGTACAGATCCGTGGGGCGATGAGCAATCTGAGATCGGTCCCATGCCGGTGGAGGTGCGCGTCATGGAAGGAGGAGTCCTCGGAGATGGTCCGGTGCCAGGTCTTACAAACGCTTTTCAGCCGTAAAAGTGTGCTGACGGGCAGCTCGAGCAGGATCTCCGTCACGACGTCGTGCGGGATGTGCAGCGTCGGCCTCTTGGCTGCTGGTTCCGCCGTGTCGTCGTCCTCCATGGCCGCCCAGCCTGCTACATAAGTAGATGGATAGCTGCCACGATTCTAAAGAAAAGAAATACAGAACAAGACTCGATCTTGAAGTCTCGGTCCGCACCTGCACACGCGACGTTCACGTTCAGGTCGCTTAACACGCCGTCAAAGCAGGAAACGATCGAGTTACCGACGTGCACACACGCATGGACTTGGTTTTTTTTTCTTGAGCGCACAAGATCGGAAAGTTGAATCTATACCTAATACTATCTTGGTCCCAAAATAAGTACCTTAACATTGTAGTTAGTTTTTCTTTGGCGGCTGCTACAAATCGTTCGGTTGATTTAATCCAAAATTAAACCGCCTCCTTAGCCGTTCGATTAGACGCTCTGCAGCCGTAAGATCAGGCAGCTTCCCATGGCAGCACAGCGCAGCAGCTCTCATGGCAGTAGCTCCCATGGCAGCACCGACGGGGCCCGGCGGCGCTTCACTGGAACCTCTGCCGGAGCTCCGACGACCCCCACTGCGCTTCACTGCAGCTCCGGCCACGCTTCATCGGAACCCCGGCGGCGCTTCAATGATCCCCGTGACACTTCATTGCAACCCCGACGATGTTTCGCTGCAGCACCAACACCGGCGCGGCGGTGCTCCACCGCAGCACCCCGACGCGGCAAAGCTTCACTGCAGCAGCAGCACCACGCGGCGATGCTCCATCCCCATGAAAGCTCCACTGCAGCACCCGATGGCCACCGGCGAAGCTTCACTGCAGCGCGTGCAACCACGATGAGGTGCTGCGACGAAGGAAGATGGCGACCGCGGATGCTGTGACGCAGCACGGCGGCGACGGGGATGCTGCTATGCAGCACGGCGACGACAAAGATGCTGCGACGCAGCACGCGGGTGGCGATGGCGGACCTTGCAGCACCAGCGGCACTGATGCACGCGGTGGTCGGAGGGGTCGCCGCGCGACCTTGTGGTTGGTTGATGGGAAAAAGTGAATCGAGAGGAAGAGAAAGAGAAGGTTGTGCTGGAGTTCGTTGAAGGCAGCGCTCAGGAAAACGACTGGACGAGGTTCTCTCCCGTGAAGAGCCAAGCGGTGGTGGTCCATCCCACAGGGACACGTGTCAAGCGTCGGAGGCGGCTTGCGTTGTGATTAAATCATCCGGATGTTTTTGATCGTTTTCCTTTTTCTTTTCGCGAGAAATTATGGCACTACAATAACATCAAAAAGAATAAAAAAATATTTGGATCCATAGACCACCAAGCGACGAATACAAATACAAAGTTGAGACGCTTATTTTGGGAACGGTAAAGTCGCCTGATATTTGAATTTGGGTCAGTCGATTGTTACCAACCGTCGGATGCGAAATGAATGGTCGGATCACCTTCCGCCGCCGCTGGTCTAGCCGCTTCATTTCACCGCCTGTGGCCAGTGGCGATCCCGTGCAGCCTCGCCGCACCGACCCCTCGCCATCCCTCTAGCACCGGCGCTGACTAAGATTTTCCCCTACGAAGTTGCACCACCGTGTTGCCACCCTAGACCCTAAGATAGATGACGCGGTAGCCCTCCCACGAGCTCCTTCCTTATCCTTCCTTCCCTTAGGCCTCCCTTCGGCAAACTTCTCCGCCCTTCTCGAAATCGGCGAACCTAAAAGGTAAAGTCAGTCGACTAATATTTAGCAATTGTGGGAAAATAATCATGTACGAGCAACGCATCTTGCGTGTACGCTAACAACAATAGGGCGATGCTGCCCGCGACCGACAGGCGCTACGAGTGCGGGTTGGTTGTGCAGTGATGTTGCTTTCGCACTTGGCCGCCAGACCTGAGCATCACATGTGGGTGGATTGTGCTGTGATGGAGCTCCCACCTGTGGTCGCCCGTGCAGGCTCTGCGATGACATCATACTGCCATGAACGCCATGATGGGGCTGCCTAGGGATTCCAACTCCATTGATATTATGCGGCCGCCGATGCTATGACTTAGGATCATCAGCTGTCCAACCACAGTCGTGTTGCAAGGTGCAAGGTCAGCGACCGTCGCCGTACATGTCACGGAGCTAGCAGGCATGGCGCGGCTCCTCGTCGGAGTCAAGCGTATGGTGTGTTGCGGCATGCTTGGTCGTGGAGAGCTTGCCGGTGGAACTATTTTGAGTGGGTGCTACGGCCGGCGACCACGTCGATGCACGCGAGTAATGCTTCGATGACCATGATGACAAGGCATGCATGTGGTCACATTGTCAACGAGGCATGATGTGACGTTGTCGCGGCCATGTCTAAATTATGGAATCAACACCAAATCGAACCAGCATTCACACATGACCCCACGAGGACTACATGGGACTATACCAGGGACGCATAAGTGGCACGCCAAGCCACACAGTGGCGAGCGCGGAAAGCCAGTATAAGAGGTCGAGTAAGAGCTTGCATGACAAATATGTAGGTGGTGGGGATGACGGGCACATGAAGCGTCCACACTCATAAGGTTAGCGGCATGTCGCATGCCAACACGAAAGGGCAACGCGGTGCTGGCGAACAGAATGCTTGGAGCGGGAAACATCCGATATTGAGGATAAAATAACCGCAGAGGGTACACACAAAGCATAGTCTCCAGTGAATTTTGTTCCACGCAAGATAACCATCCTCTTCCATGGCCTCGTATCTCCACCGTGAGAGGCTCGACTCATAAAAATTACTTGTTTCACCCATTTGCATCTCGATGAATCATGTTGCTTTTCTACCCCTTTCTATTGTCGAAATCGTTCCCACGATAGTTGGCGCCCACCATGGTGTAGGCATCTGCATGGGAGACCATCTATGTATGTATGAATACATGTATGTTTTGCCACAGATCTTGGACCAACTGGATGGATGGATGCTTCAGATAGCCTCTCCCATTTATTAGTTAGTGTATTACTTTCAGCAAATTTTCTAACA
>NC_041384.1:765699886-765720608 GCF_002162155.2 Triticum dicoccoides | reverse complement strand
TGTATTCTATTTTTATGAATACATTACAATATACACCTCGATCTTGTACAGATATTCGGTACGTCCTATTTCCTCCTGTTTGAGTATGCGTGGGACCTCACATGTTTAGATCTTTGCTTCTTGTTTATCTTCTTCATGTTTTCCTTAATATGCACTTCGCTATTTTATCCTTCAGTAGCCGTGGCGGCTGTGCGCGGGGTTGGCTCCGCGGCGGCGGCGCGGGCACGGATCTGGACCCGCGGGCGCGGTCTCGGCCTCCCCTGCTCGGCCGGCGGGTCTCGGATCGGGGACTTCTCCTTGCTGAGATCTGGCAGCGGCGGCCTGGATCATCTAGATCCGGGCATGGATGGCGGCGGCCCGTGCACGAGAGATGGAGGTCTTCAATCAGATCTGGGTGAAAACCTGCTATTGGCTATTGCCAAGGCCAGTGATGGTGATGCTGTTTGTGTCGTTCCCTTCCTGACGCCATTGTCGTGGAGAAGTTCAAGGCCACTCTCTGGTACCTCCGGGGGAAACCCTAGATCAGTAAATCCAATGATGGCGACTCTCTGGTGTCGTTTCCGCCTTGGTGGCGTCATTCTTGGTGGTGCACACGGGCTCGAGGTGGCCATGTAGAGCTAGGCCACGACCCCCTCTCTGTTGTACTCTCCTGTATATAAAGGGCCAGACCCTATGATCAATATGAAGCGGTGAACATTACCTTTCTACTTGGCACCAGAGCGAGTTCTTTCCTTCTTGTCCATGGCCGGCTCTCATGCCTCCGACGCCGGCTCTCACTCCGGGGAACTGCCCCATGGCAGCATGCCGCTGCCCACTACTTTCCCCCCTCCCACCACCTCTCCAGTGCCCACCACCACCAGTCCACTGCCCACTAGCACCGCTCCCCCAGCCACCGCTCCGCTGAACCTCACCGTGTCGCCACTGGGGGCGGCCCTCTCTGACGGCGCCTCCTCCTCCACTGCGCCGCCGCCGCCATCGATCCACGCCGTCAACATCGGGGCGCACATCAACTTCAAGCTGGATCCCATTTCCGGCAACTACTCGAAGTGGGGCTACATCATGTCCTTCATCCTTCGTAAGTCCGGCGTGGAGAGCCACGTCCTCGTCCACTTCGAGCCCCTCCAGCAGACGGCGCAGTGGCACCATGATGATCTTCAGATCCTTCTCATGATCTACGGTACGATTACCGACGAGCTCTATGATGTGGTTTCTGCCAAAGACACCACCACATATCACGCCTGGGTGCTCTTCGATGCCTTCTTCCGTGATAACCTCGCGGGTCGTGCCGTTCACGTCGGCGCCATGTTTCGGTCCACGGTCCAGGGAGACCTCAGGATCGGTGAGTACTGCCGGCGCCTCAAGGTGCTCATCGACGACCTCGACAAGCACGTCTCCGACAAGACTCTGACCCCGCAGCTCATCCGCGGGCTCTCTCCGCAGTTCCAGGTGATGGACTTGCTTCTCCTGATGCAGGTCCTGTTCCCCAACTTTGTCCAGACCCGCTCCAAGCTGATTCTGGAGGAAATCAACCTGGACGCGCCTGCCCTCACCGCGGGGACCACCGCCCTCATCGCCACCACTAGCGGCTCCTCCTCGGGCGCTGGCGGCTCGGGACCGCTGGATCAGGAGACCGTGGCGCGCAGCAGCAGCCTCGCCAAGCCGATCACCCCATCCCCTCCGAACGCGGGGGGCACGGTTGCGGCCGTGGACGTGGCTACAGCGGCCGTGGCGGGTCTCCAACCGCTTCCTCTCCGTCGCAGCAGCCCTGGATGGGGTATTTCGCTCCGTGGGGCACCCCGTTCCCTCCCGCTGGCTGCGCTACCTGGGTGCTGCCCAACGCCGCGGGCATCCTCATCTCCGCGGCTGCCAGAGGGGGGAATCATCTCTGGTGGCCATCTTCATCATCCCGGCGGCCACCATGACGAGGAGGGAGTAGTCCACCCTCGAGGCTGAGGGTTTGTACCAGTAGCTATGTGTTTAATCTCTCTCTCTCTCTCTCTCTCTCTCTCTCTCTCTCTCTCTCTCTCTCGTGTTCTTGAGATGTCACGATCTTGATGTACCGTGGGCTTTGTTAATATAGTCCGATCATATGGTGTTTCCCCCTCTCTATCTTGTTGTGATGAATTGAGTTTTCCCTTTGAGATTTCGTTGTTATCGAATTGAATACTTTTATGGATTTGAGAGCACTTGGTAAATATCTTGCATATGAATACTCATGGTGACAATGGGGTATCGTATTGATTCACTTGATATATGTTTTGGCACTCAACTAGCGGATTCCCGAGGTGACATTGGGGTAATCTATGCATAGGGGTTGATGCACATTCTTGTCTTTGTTTCTCCGGTAGAAATATTGGGGCACTCTTTGAAATTGTCTCAGATTGAGTATTACGAATCTGAATTAGCTTTGGTGTTATTTTAGTACGAACTCTTGGTTAGATTGATCGGAAAAAATAGCTTGTTGTTATTTTAGTAGGAGCTCTAGGATAGATTGATTAGAAAGAATAGCTTTGAGGTGGTTTCGTACCCTATAAACAATTTATTCTTATGTTGTCCGCTAGATAGGTACTTTCGAGTGATTCTTCATCGCACTTTGAGGGGTGGTTATATGATCCAATTTACATTAGCATTGTTGAGAGATTGCACTAGCAAAAGTACGGACCCTAGGCCTCATTTTCAAGCATTGCAATACCGTTTTTGTGCCCGTTTACTATTTGCTACCTTGCTGTTTTTATTTATTCAGATTATAAAAATATATTTCTACCATCAATATTACACTTTTATCACCATCTCTTCGCCGAACTAGTGCACCTATACAATTTGCCATTTGTATTGAGTGTGTTGGGGACCGAAGAGATTTCTTGTATTTGGTTGCAAGGTCATTTGAGAGAGACCATCTTCATCCTACACCTCCCACGGATTGATAAATCTTAGGTCATCCACTTGAGGAAAAATTGCTACTGTCCTACAGAACTCTACGCTTGGAGGCCCAACACGAGTCTACAAGAATAAAGTCGCGTAGTAGACATCAAGCTCTTTTCTGGTGCCGTTGCCGTGGAGGTGAGTGCTTGAAGGTATATCTTTATATCTTGCAAGCGAATCTTTGAGTTTCTTGTTTATCACTAGGTTGCATCATATTATTGATCATCTTTATAATATATTTCATGAAAATGATGGTTCAGATGATGAGCATGATTGCAATGATATTGTTGAAGTCAATAAAATTTTTGGCACAAAATATTTGAATGATGAGCATGATTGCAATGTTCTTAGTATGAATTCTTTAAATATCCATGATGCTAGTGATATGCAAAGGCATAAGCTTGGGGGTGCTATATTTCATGAAGATGATATTTTTAGTCCCCCAAGTTTTGACGAGAAAATTTATTATGATGATTTCACGCCTCCTATTTATGATGATTATATTGATGAAAGTGGACTCGAAGAGGTCATGACTTTATTTAATGATGAATCCAATATTTTGGATGAGGTTGCAATTGATTATGACAAGAAAGTTGCTATTTATGATGATTATGGTGATGACATGTATGCTATAAACAATAATGATAACCATGAAACTTGTCATCACGATTTTAATTTTCACTCCCATGATAGTTATTTTGGTGAGTTTGCTGCCACTACTATTGATGAGAAGAAATTTGCTTATGTGGAGAGTAATAAGTTTTCTATGCTTTTGTGTGTTGAAAAGAATACTTTATGTGATGGTTATATTGTTGAGTTTCTTCATGATGCTACTGAAAATTAATATGAGGGAGGAACTTATGCTTGTAGGAATTGCAATAATATCAAGTTTCTTGCCTTCCTATGCTAGTTGATTCCTGTTCCCATAAGTTGTTTGCTCACAAAATCCCTATGCATAGTAAGTGAGTTAGGTTTAAATGTGCTAGTCATATGCTTCATGATGCTGTCTTTATGTTTCATATCTTATCTTTTATGTGAGCATCATTGAAATCATCATGCCTACGTAAAATGCATTAAAGAAAAGCGCTTGTTGGGAGACAACCCAACAATTTTACCTACTGTTTTTGTGTGTTCGCATGATTATGGTACTGTACTAATCATATTTTATAGCTTTTGTTTCAATAAAGTACCAAGTAAAGCCTTTGGGATAGTGTGGATGATAGTTGACTTGATTCTGCCCAGAAACAGAAACTCTTGCGTCCATTCCAGGAATTTCAAAATTTCACTGGAATGCGCTTTTGATCTGATCTTAACATATAAATGTGTATTTTAAGGTTCTACAGGTGTTATCTTTCAACGCGGCTTGCATGTAGATTTAATTCGTACGAAGAAACGGGCAAGTGATCATGCATTTATTCATGTCATGTTCGAAATGTGGTGTTGTTATGGGTGAGTAAAGAAAAACAACAAAAACAAACGATCTTGTAGTGCGCATCGTCCAACAGGCCGACCCCAGTTCAGGCGATGGAGGACGATGCGGCACTACGGCTCATCTTGATCTGGTCAGAACTCGCCGCCTATGGGGAGGAGCGGCTCAACAAAGGTTGTGGTGCACGTCGTCCAACAGGCCGACGGTGGCGCGTTTGTAGGCTCATGGGTCGTTTGCTGCTATTGGCACCACACCTACCGAGAAAATGTAGGGGGAAGGAAAGAGGATTGTACCGCCACCAGGGATGATAAACGACGCGATGTGTGGCGATTAATGAAGGAAATATGCCCTAGAGGCAATAATAAAGTTATTATTTATTTCCTTATTTCATGATAAATGTTTATTATTCATGCTAGAATTGTATTAATCGGAAACATAATACATGTTGAATACATAGACAAACAAAGTGTCACTAGTATGCCTCTACTTGACTAGCTCGTTAATCAAAGATGGTTATGTTTCCTAACCATGAACAATGAGTTGTTATTTGATTAAAGAGGTCACATCATTAGTTGAATGATCTGATTGACATGACCCATTCCATTAGCTTAGCACACGATCGTTTAGTATGTTGCTATTGCTTTCTTCATGACTTATACATGTTCCTATGACTATGAGATTATGCAACTCCCGTTTGCCGGAGGAACACTTTGGGTGCTACCAAATGTCACAACGTAACTGGGTGATTACAAAAGAAGCATTACAGGTGTCTCCAAAGGTAGATGTTGGGTTGGCGTATTTCGAGATTAGGATTTGTCGCTCCGATTGTCGGAGAGGTATCTCTGGGCCCTCTCGATAATACACATCACATAAGCCTTGCAAGCATTACAACTAATATGTTAGTTGTGAGATGATGTATTACGGAACGAGTAAAGAGACTTGCCAGTAACGAGATTGAACTAGGTATTGGATACCGACGATCGAATCTCGGGGAAGTAACATACCGATGACAAAGGGAACAACGTATGTTGTTATGCGGTCTGACCGGTAAAGATCTTCGTAGAATATGTAGGAGCCAATATGGGCATCCAGGTCCCGCTATTGGTTATTGACCGGAGACGTGTCTCGGTCATGTCTACATTGTTCTCGAACCCGTAGGGTCCGCACGCTTAAGGTTTCGATGACAGTTATATTATGAGTTTATGAGTTTTGATGTACCGAAGGTTGTTCGGAGTCCCGGATGTGATCACGGACATGACGAGGAGTCTCGAAATGGTCGATACGTAAAGATTGATATATTGGAAGCCTATGTTTGGACATCGGAAGTGTTCCGGGTGAAATCGGGATTTTACCGGATTACCGGGAGGTTACCGGAACCCCCCGGGATTCATATGGGCCTTCATGGGCCTTAGTGGAAAGGTGAAGGGGCTGCCCACAAGGGCTGCACGCCTCCCCCCTTCCCCTAGTCCTATTAGGACTAGGGAGAGGTGGCCGGCCACCCTTCTTCCCCTTTTCCCCTTGGGAATCCAAGTTGGAATAGGATTGGGGGGGGGGGAGTCCTACTCCCGGAAGGAGTAGGACTCCTCCTGCGCCTCTCTCCCTGGCCGGCGCCCCCCTCCCCCCTTGGCTCCTTTATATACTGAGGTAGAGGCACCCTAGAACACACAAGTTGATCCACGTGATCTGTTCCTTAGCCGTGTGCGGTGCCCCCTGCCACCATATTCCTCGATAATACTGTAGCGGAGTTTAGGAGAAGCCCTGCTGCTGTAGTTCATCAAGATCGTCACCACGCCGTCGTGCTGACGGAACTCTTCCCCGACACTTTGCTGGATCGGAGTCCGGGGATCGTCATCGAGCTGAACGTGTGCTCGAACTCGGAGGTGCCGTAGTTTCGGTGCTTGATCGGTTGGATCGTGAAGACGTACGACTACTTCCTCTACGTCGTGTCATCGCTTCCGCAGTCGGTCTGCGTTGGGTACGTAGACAATACTCTCCCCCTCGTTGCTATGCATCACATGATCTTGCGTGTGCGTAGGAAAATTTTGAAATTACTACGTTACCCAACAGTGGCATCCGAGCCTAGGTTATTTATGTTGATGTTATATGCACGAGTAGAACACAAGTGAGTTATGGACGATACAAGTCATACTGCCTACCAGCATGTCATACTTTGGTTCGGCGGTATTGTTGGACGAGACGACCCGGACCAACCTTACGCGTACGCTTACGCGAGACCGGTTCCCTCGACGTGCTTTGCACATAGATGGCTTGCGGGCGACTGTCTCTCCAACTTTAGTTGAACCGAGTGTGGCTACGCCCGGTCCTTGCGAAGGTTAAAACGGAGTCTATTTGACAAATTATCGTTGTGGTTTTGATGCGTAGGTGAGATTGGTTCTTACTTAAGCCCGTAGCAGCCACGTAAAACATGCAACAACAAAGTAGAGGACGTCTAACTTGTTTTTGCAGGGCATGTTGTGATGTGATATGGTCAAGGCATGATGCTGAATTTTATTGTACGAGATGATCATGTTTTGTAACCAAGTTATCGGCAACTGGCAGGAGCCATATGGTTGTCGCTTTATTGTATGCAATGCAATCGCGATATAATGCTTTACTTTTTTACTAAACGGTAGTGATAGTCGTGGAAGCATAAGATTGGCGAGACGACAACGATGCTGCGATGGAGATCAAGGTGTCGCGCCGGTGACGATGGTGATCATGACGGTGCTTCGGAGATGGAGACCACAAGCACAAGATGATGATGGCCATATCATATCACTTATATTGATTGCATGTGATGTTTATCTTTTTATGCATCTTATCTTGCTTTGTTTGACGGTAGCATTATAAGATGATCTCTCACTAAATTATCAAGAAGTGTTCTCCCTGAGTATGCACCGTTGCGAAAGTTCTTCGTGCTGAGACACCACGTGATGATCGGGTGTGATAGGCTCTATGTTCAAATACAACGGGTGCAAAACAGTTGCACACGCGAAATACTCAGGTTATACTTGACGAGCCAAGCATATACAGATATGGCCTCGGAACACGGAGACCGAAAGGTCGAGCGTGAATCATATAGTAGATATGATCAACATAATGATGTTCACCGATGAAACTACTCCATCTCACGTGATGATCGGACATGGTTTAGTTGATTTGGATCACGTGATCACTTAGAGGATTAGAGGGATGTCTATCTAAGTGGGAGTTCTTAAATAATATGATTAATTGAACTAAATTTATCATGAACTTAGTACCTGATAGTATCTTGCTTATTTATGTTGATTGTAGATAGATGGCTCGTGCTGTTGTTCCGTTGAATTTTAATGCGTTCCTTGAGAAAGCAAAGTTGAAAGATGATGGTAGCAATTACACGGACTGGGTCCGTAACTTGAGGATTATCCTCATTGCTCCACAGAAGAATTACGTCCTGGAAGCACCGCTGGGTGCCAGGCCTGCTGCTGGAGCAACACCAGATGTTATGAACGTCTGGCAGAGCAAAGCTGATGACTACTCGATAGTTCAGTGTGCCATGCTTTACGGCTTAGAATCGGGACTTCAACGACGTTTTGAATGTCATGGAGCATATGAGATGTTTCAGGAGTTGAAGTTAATATTTCAAGCAAATGCCCGAATTGAGAGATATGAAGTCTCCAATAAGTTCTATAGCTGCAAGATGGAGGAGAACAGTTCTGTCAGTGAGCATATACTCAAAATGTCTGGGTATAATAATCACTTGATTCAATTGGGAGTTAATCTTCCAGATGATTGCGTCATTGACAGAATTCTCCAATCACTGCCACCAAGCTACAAGAGCTTCGTGATGAACTATAATATGCAAGGGATGAACAAGACTATTCCCGAGCTCTTCGCAATGCTGAAAGCTGCGGAGGTAGAAATCAAAAAGGAGCATCAAGTGTTGATGGTAAACAAAACCACTAGTTTCAAGAAAAAGGGCAAAGGGAAGAAGAAGGGGAACTTCAAGAAGAACGGCAAATAAGTTGCTGCTCAAGAGAAGAAACCCAAGTCTGGACCTAAGCCTGAAACTGAGTGCTTCTACTGTAAGCAGACTGGTCACTGGAAGCGGAACTGCCCAAAGTATTTGGCGGATAAGAAGGATGGCAAGGTGAACAAAGGTATATATGATATACATGTTATTGATGTGTACCTTACTAATGCTCGCAGTAGCACCTGGGTATTTGATACTGGTTCTGTTGCTAATATTTGCAACTCGAAACAGGGGCTACGGATTAAGCGAAGATTGGCTAAGGACGAGGTGACGATGCGCGTGGAAAACGGTTCCAAAGTCGATGTGATCGCGGTCGGCACGCTACCTCTACATCTACCTTCGGGATTAATATTAGACCTAAATAATTGTTATTTGGTGCCTGCGTTGAGCATGAACATTATATCTGGATCTTGTTTAATGCGAGACGGTTATTCATTTAATCAGAGAATAATGGTTGTTCTATTTATATGAGTAATATCTTTTATGGTCATGCACCCTTGTTGAGTGGTCTATTTTTATTGAATCTCGATAGTAGTAATACACATATTCATAATGTTGAAGCCAAAAGATGCAGAGTTGATAATGAAAGTGCAACTTATTTGTGGCACTGTCGTTTAGGTCATATCGGTGTAAAGCGCATGAAGAAACTCCATACTGATGGACTTTTGGAACCACTTGATTATGAATCACTTGGTACTTGCGAACCGTGCCTCATGGGCAAGATGACTAAAACACCGTTCTCCGGTACTATGGAGAGAGCAACAGATTTGTTGGAAATCATACATACCGATGTATGTGGTCCGATGAATATTGAGGCTCGTGGCGGATATCGTTATTTTCTCACCTTCACAGATGATTTGAGCAGATATGGATATATCTACTTAATGAAACATAAGTCTGAAACATTTGAAAAGTTCAAAGAATTTCAGAGTGAAGTTGCGAATCATCATAACAAGAAAATAAAGTTTCTACGATCTGATCGTGGAGGAGAATATTTGAGTTACGAGTTTGGTGTACATTTGAAAAACTGTGGAATAGTTTCGCAACTCACGCCACCCGGAACACCACAGCGTAATGGTGTGTCTGAACGTCGTAATCGTACTTTACTAGATATGGTGCGATCTATGATGTCTCTTACTGATTTACCGCTATCATTTTGGGGATACGCTCTAGAGACGGCCGCATTCACGTTAAATAGGGCACCATCAAAATCCGTTGAGATGACGCCTTATGAACTGTGGTTTGGCAAGAAACCAAAGTTGTCGTTTCTGAAAGTTTGGGGCTGCGATGCTTATGTGAAAAAGCTTCAACCTGATAAGCTCGAATCCAAATAGGAGAAATGTGTCTTCATAGGATATCCAAAGGAAACTATTGGATACACCTTCTATCACAGATCCGAAGGCAAGACTTTTGTTGCTAAATTCGGAAACTTTCTTGAGAAGGAGTTTCTCTCGAAAGAAGTGAGTGGGAGGAAAGTAGAACTTGACGAGGTAACTGTACCTGCTCCCTTATTGGAAAGTAGTACATCACAGAAAACTGTTTCTGCGACACTTACAGCAATAAGTGAGGAAGTTAATGATAATGATCATGAAACTTCAGAACAAGATACTACTGAACCTCGTAGATCAACCAGAGTAAGATCCGCACCAGAGTGGTACGGTAATCCTGTTCTGGAAGTCATGCTACTAGATCATGATGAACCTACGAACTATGAAGAAGCGATGGTGAGCCCAGATTCCGCAAAGTGGCTTGAAGCCATGAAATCTGAGATGGGATCCATGTATGAGAACAAAGTATGGACTTTGGTTGACTTGCCCGATGATCGGCAAGCAATTGAGAATAAATGGATCTTCAAGAAGAAGACTGACGCTGATGGTAATGTTACTGTCTACAAAGCTCGACTTGTCGCGAAAGGTTTTCGACAAGTTCAAGGGTTTGACTACGATGAGACTTTCTCACCCGTAGCGATGCTTAAGTCTGTCCGAATCATGTTAGCGATTGCCGCATTTTATGATTATGAAATTTGGCAGATGGATGTCAAAACTGCATTCCTGAATGGATTTCTGGAAGAAGAGTTGTACATGATGCAACCGGAAGGTTTTGTCGATCCAAAGGGAGCTAACAAAGTGTGCAAGCTCCAGCGATCCATTTATGGACTGGTGCAAGCCTCTCGGAGTTGGAATAAACGTTTTGATAGTGTGATCAAAGCATTTGGTTTTATACAGACTTTCGGAGAAGCCTGTATTTACAAGAAAGTGAGTGGGAGCTCTGTAGCATTTCTGATATTATATGTGGATGACATATTACTGATTGGAAATGATATATAATTTCTGGATAGCATAAAGGGATACTTGAATAAAAGTTTTTCAATGAAAGACCTCGGTGAAGCTGCTTACATATTAGGCATTAAGATCTATAGAGATAGATCAAGACGCTTAATTGGACTTTCACAAAGCACATACCTTGACAAAATTTTGAAGAAGTTCAAAATGGATCAAGCAAAGAAATGATTCTTGCCTGTGTTACAAGGTGTGAAGTTGAGTAAGACTCAATGCCCGACCACTGCAGAAGATAGAGAGAATATGAAAGATGTTCCCTATGCATCAGCCATAGGCTCTATCATGTATGCAATGCTGTGTACCAGACCTGATGTGTGCCTTGCTATAAGTTTAGCAGGGAGGTACCAAAGTAATCCAGGAGTGGATCACTGGACAGCGGTCAAGAACATCCTGAAATACCTGAAAAGGACTAAGGATATGTTTCTCGTATATGGAGGTGACAAAGAGCTCACTTTAAAAGGTTACGTTGATGCAAGCTTTGACACTGATCCGGACGATTCTAAATCGCAAACCGGATACGTGTTTACATTAAACGGTGGAGCTGTCAGTTGGTGCAGTTCTAAACAAAGCGTCGTAGCGGGATCTACATGTGAAGCGGAGTACATAGCTGCTTCGGAAGCAGCAAATGAAGGAGTCTGGATGAAGGAGTTCATATCTGATCTAGGTGTCATACCTAGTGCATCGGGTCCAATGAAAATCTTTTGTGACAACACTGGTGCAATTGCCTTGGCAAAGGAATCCAGATTTCACAAAAGGACCAAACACATCAAGAGACGCTTCAATTCCATCCGGGATCTAGTCCAGGTGGGAGACATAGAGATTTGCAAGATACATACGGATCTGAATGTTGCAGACCCGTTGACTAAGCCTCTTTCACGAGCAAAACATGATCAGCACCAAAGCTCCATGGGTGTAAGAATCATTACAGTGTAATCTAGATTATTGACTCTAGTGCAAGTGGGAGACTGAAGGAAATATGCCCTAGAGGCAATAATAAAGTTATTATTTATTTCCTTATTTCATGATAAATGTTTATTATTCATGCTAGAATTGTATTAATCGGAAACATAATACATGTGTGAATACATAGACAAACAAAGTGTCACTAGTATGCCTCTACTTGACTAGCTCGTTAATCAAAGATGGTTATGTTTCCTAACCATGAACAATGAGTTGTTATTTGATTAAAGAGGTCACAACATTAGTTGAATGATCTGATTGACATGACCCATTCCATTAGCTTAGCACACGATCGTTTAGTATGTTGCTATTGCTTTCTTCATGACTTATACATGTTCCTATGACTATGAGATTATGCAACTCCCGTTTGCCGGAGGAACACTTTGGGTGCTACCAAATGTCACAACGTAACTGGGTGATTACAAAAGAAGCATTACAGGTGTCTCCAAAGGTAGATGTTGGGTTGGCGTATTTCGAGATTAGGATTTGTCGCTCCGATTGTCGGAGAGGTATCTCTGGGCCCTCTCGATAATACACATCACATAAGCCTTGCAAGCATTACAACTAATATGTTAGTTGTGAGATGATGTATTACGGAACGAGTAAAGAGACTTGCCAGTAACGAGATTGAACTAGGTATTGGATACCGACGATCGAATCTCGGGGAAGTAACATACCGATGACAAAGGGAACAACGTATGTTGTTATGCGGTCTGACCGGTAAAGATCTTCGTAGAATATGTAGGAGCCAATATGGGCATCCAGGTCCCGCTATTGGTTATTGACCGGAGACGTGTCTCGGTCATGTCTACATTGTTCTCGAACCCGTAGGGTCCGCACGCTTAAGGTTTCGATGACAGTTATATTATGAGTTTATGAGTTTTGATGTACCGAAGGTTGTTCGGAGTCCCGGATGTGATCACGGACATGACGAGGAGTCTCGAAATGGTCGAGACGTAAAGATTGATATATTGGAAGCCTATGTTTGGACATCGGAAGTGTTCCGGGTGAAATCGGGATTTTACCGGATTACCGGGAGGTTACCGGAACCCCCCGGGAGCCATATGGGCCTTCATGGGCCTTAGTGGAAAGGTGAAGGGGCTGCCCACAAGGGCTGCGCGCCTCCCCCCTTCCCCTAGTCCTACTAGGACTAGGAGAGGTGGCCGGCCACCCTTCTTCCCCTTTTCCCCTTGGGAATCCTAGTTGGAATAGGATTGGGGGGGGGGGAGTCCTACTCCCGGAAGGAGTAGGACTCCTCCTGCGCTTCTCTCCCTGGCCGGCGCCCCCCTCCCCCCTTGGCTCCTTTATATACTGAGGTAGAGGCACCCTAGAACACACAAGTTGATCCACGTGATCTGTTCCTTAGCCGTGTGCGGTGCCCCCTGCCACCATATTCCTCGATAATACTGTAGCGGAGTTTAGGCGAAGCCCTGCTGCTGTAGTTCATCAAGATCGTCACCACGCCGTCGTGCTGACGGAACTCTTCCCCGACACTTTGCTGGATCGGAGTCCGGGGATCGTCATCGAGCTGAACGTGTGCTCGAACTCGGAGGTGCCGTAGTTTCGGTGCTTGATCGGTTGGATCGTGAAGACGTACGACTACTTCCTCTACGTCGTGTCATCGCTTCCGCAGTCGGTCTGCGTTGGGTACGTAGACAATACTCTCCCCCTCGTTGCTATGCATCACATGATCTTGCGTGTGCGTAGGAAAATTTTGAAATTACTACGTTACCCAACAATTAACATTGCAACCTAGATAGTATATTTTACTAATGGCCAGAGGCGAGGAAGCATTGGTGTGACGATTAACATTGCAGGCTAAATAGTATATTTGAAATTGTTAACAGGTAAAATAACATCATATTTAGATTCTACATCTTTTTCTAATCAAATTTTAGATATAACATGTTAAATTTGGAGTTACGGTTTAGAAGATATGAGTATTTTTAAAAACATTTGATATGTACTACGAGTTTAATGTCAGAAACATAAGGGAGTTTTTTCATAAAATATCAAAACGGACTAAGAATGCCAATTTCTTTTATTAGTAGGTATAGATATAGATATAGATAAAGGTGTTGATCCGAATAACCTGACATGGTAGTACATCAAGGCAATGTTACATGATTCAAATATCCCGTGAAGCCAAGCTTCATAGAAGGCTAAACATAATTTATTTGACAAGAACAATACCGATAATCTACTACTTCACTTTTCTTTACTGGGCGAGATTCAAAACCTTACAAGCAGTGGCGGAGCCAGGAAAAATTAGGAGCCGAGGCGGGCTCCAAGCTACCCAAAAAGGCTAAGAACCTCAACCGGGTAGTATTTGGATAAATATTATGCAACTATAAGAAATAAACTAAAGAATCTTTAAGTTGTAATAGTTTCAACCCATATTGTATTTGTCAATATGCAAAATTTTAATAAAAAAAGAATGAAACATGACAGCTAATATAGCCTATGTAAAATCCCTTTTCGAGTCCTCATTGCTTGAAACCATTGAACGATTTGAATATTTCATGTTCAGTGTAGCAAATCAGCAAGTGATTTAACCGGTCATCATTGATCTTGCAGCATATTTTTTTTTTGAAAAGGAGAATATATTAATATCACAAAGATATCAACTACACATAGCCTTTACGCCAACAAGATATTTAAACACATCCAGGATGCAGCGTAATTTAAACTTTATAATTTTCATTGTAGAGAAAGCTCTCTAAACGATGTAGTTGACACAACAAAAACAAAGCTAACAAACAATGGTAAGGTTGTAGGAGTCGAGAAGAAACAATACGTAATAGGAGAGATCGATTTTTCTTCAACGAACCTGGTCGGTGATCAGCGACAGAATCCTCTTTCTATATCACTAGTTACAAAACCGGTATTAATAGAATCCCCAATCTGAGAGGAATTGCGCCCGTGCCCGGCGAATCACCGGTCTATTCTGCCATCTGCGACTCGAACCGTCGCGATCCACCGGGAGAGGAGGAGAGGAGCACGAGATGAGGCGACGTGGTTTGGCTCCATCAAAAAAAGCTAATAATCGCGTGACTCGTAGCTGCGATTATACGCCAGTTCGCCGGTGAGCCCGGGCAGCTGCCCCGGGTCGCCGGGTACAAGTGAGAAGTGACGAACAGAAATCCAGATATATATGCAAAGACTAAATAAAGATAGTCAGCATGCTAACTTGTACAGCAGCTCAGCCCATCACATCCCCCCTGAATTAAATAGACTGTGTAGTATCCACTCTCTCGATCCATGCCGTGATTGATCCCTGCATCTTATCAGGTGCAAAAGCAGCCCATGACTTGAGGAAGTCCGCGGCCATCTCTCCTTCCATCGCCCTACTAGCCGCGGAGCCTTGTGCTGCATAACTGCACTTCTCCTTTTACCCCCTGCGTGGTTCATCGTTCTGCCGCGTGCCTTGCTTGGCACCTGTGTGCCGATCTTCTCGATGGAGAGTTGCAGCGTTCCGTGATTAGACTCCCAAAACAGCTGGTAGGTCGTCGCCTCATCGTTGCCGCATAGGTACTCTATTGCCTTGGGCAGCAGCATTTGGTCCATCATTTGCCAACTGACGCATGTGCGCTCGTCGCTATGTTGGGCGGCCTGAGCATGCATATGTTTTAGGACCCCGCGTCCCTCCTCGAGGCGACACGGGGGGATCCAGATCCCAGCCACCGGCCGACCTCCTTTCCTCCCTTCCTCCTCGCCGCCGCCAAGGGCTACTGCCGGGCAAAGCCCGGGCACGGCCGGCGGCGGCGGGGTCTCTCCTCGGGCGTGGCTCCCCGCCCTCTGACCATGGCGCGGTGCTCCGTCGGCGGCGGCTCTTGGCGGCGTGGTGCTGCGAGGGCGCGGCGGCGGAATGGCGTGGTGGCTGCGGGGGTGATGGAGCTCCGTCCCGTGGTGTTACCTGCGGCTGCGGCGACCGGAGCTCTCCGTTCCGTCCCAATCCCTTTCTCCGGATCTGGATCTGGCCAGTCGAGACCCGGGCGTGGCTGCCGGCGGGCGTGGTGACGCCGGGCCTCCACGGCTACTAGGCACGGTGGTCGTGCTGGCGGTTGCGTTGGGGCCCGGTGTGGTGGTGGCGACGCGGCGGCGACCCGTGCACACGATGCTTGATGGAGGTTCCTTCACCGGATCCGGGTGAAAACCTAGTTCTCGGCTTGATGCCAAGACCGGCGTTGGCGGCACTCTTTTGTGTGATTACCTTCTTGAAGGCATCGCCGTGGAGAAGCTCCAGACCTCTATCCGCTACCTCCGGGGAAAACCCTAGATCAGTAGATCAGATGACGGTGGCGCGTTGGTGTCGTTTTCTTCTTGGGGGCGTCATTCTTGGAGGCGTACACGGGTTCGAGGGACCAGTGAGCGGTTTTTTTGGTGGAGCGGTGCTTCATCCTGCACATTGATGACGGCGGATCTCGGCGGCGTGGTGCAGTGGAGACTCGGCGCCCGATGTGCGGTGCTGGACTCGCGCAGGAGGGGGTTGCTGTCTGGCGTCATGGTGGCGTCGATGGCAGAGAGGCCTAACAAGATAGAAGCCTCAATATCTGCTCTGAAGACGGACCAGTGGAAGATGGCGGCGACGACACATGTGAGTGCGTCAGACCAGTTCTGCCCCAGACCCGGTATGTGGCTCGGCTGGGGCTTCTGGCTTTTGATGATAGACTTAGGTGAGTGGACTGGGTATTTGGCCCAGCTAGCGCCCCTTCATCATATGGATAGGCGTAGGGGCATATGATGCTAAGATGGCGGATTCAGGCGTATTGTTGTGATACTTTGTAAGGGCCTTGAGAATAATCAATAAAGTGGCCGCATGCATCTACCAGATGCAGAGGCCGGGGGTCATCCTTCTTTTCTAAAAAAATGTTATGCAGCCTGCCCATTGGTCACCTTCACCACTCTAGTAGTTGAAGTAGAGCCCTTAGTGAGATTTAGATCTTCTGGAGAGGCGTGAGGTGTGAAGAGTGCCCCCAGCTTCAGAATGTGTCTTTCTTTCAGGAGTCCATTCTGACCACATACTAACATGTTCCACTGTAAAAACAGTTCAATAACTGGCTCTGGAAACAAATTTGATCCTTCTAATGGCCTGCACTGATGTTTGCAGCAGTGGGGATCTGGGCGGAACCATTCGGTCAATATGTTATGGTAATTCCAGTGTTCTAGTTCCCTCCAAACGACATAGGGCCTGCAGGAGAAGTCTCGTGTCGGCAGCTGTGTCAATTCTATCCTGACGGACTCAGAGACACGGCTAAAGTGCGCACGACTCCAATTATGTCTGTACTCTCTGAAAGACATAGAGTTTGAACTTTCTTTATTATTCTTTTCCCAGGAAAAATATTTTTTGTCCACCAACGGCCGCATGGAAAAGTCACACTCTGAGGCTCTGAGCATTCAAGAAAAAAAAAAGAGAACTGAGAAATATTGCCTACCACGCAACGGGGTCGACAGGAGAATAGAGGATTAGATGTGATTTGTCAAGACCACACGACCAAAATTGACAAAAAATCTGAGCCACGCAGTATGGTAACCAGACATGTAGCAAGTTCTTCGGTGTGGATGAACTGCCAATCCATGACTAAGAAGGAGGTGGACATCTCAAGAACGCAGTCTTCTTTCACCCTTGCTTCCAGTAGTTGCGTCTCATTGTGGAACTCAACGACTCCCTGTTCACTTGTTTACGGCTAGCTACGCCCTTAACAACTTTTCTACTTTTCAAAACCAACTAATCCTAAATTAAATATCAATTTTACAACCGTCTAGCTCCAACACCGAAAAATATTCTATACGACCAGCTCGTTTACTTCAGCAAGTAAGACCTCACAGCTGAAAATCGTGAGAGTTGTCCTTGAAACAGACTAACAGCTGGTGATGGAGGCCATGGACGCGCGTGCACAAGTTCCACTCTTCGGCTTATGCTGCAGTAATCGAGGATACGAAGTACCAGCTATAAATGTGCTTCTCTAATCATGTAATACTTGTGGGTCGCCGTTTGGCAAACTCTGTAGTCCACAAACTAGCTAGTCTGGTGCGCCTGTGTGAATTGAACCTTTGTGTGCAGTGAGAGTCCGATGTACCAGCCGCTGTGGCTGCTTGTGCTTTGGCTGATGTTGGCCAGCACAGTTAAGTTATAAAGCTAATACTTTCCTAAAAAAAAAAAGTAGTCAGACCTCTTCCAATACTTTCCTCGTGTCCTCAGGAATCACGAAAACACCTTCTTCCAATAGACGCCGATGTGTGTTGCAACCCCTGCCCGTAGAGATGCAATCGTGCGAGATGCGGACAGCCTTTGATGCGGGGTGGGTCCTGCAACCCTTCCCTGGCGAAGCACGGGAAGTTGTGCATACATGTAGTATTTTTATGGGAAGCGAATGCATGGCCTGCTGCCCGATGGATGAGAGAATAAAGGATATCTAGCTAGCACGAACGAATTGCATGCATGTGTGCGGTAATATACGCATGACTACATCTACATACATGTCTATTGGATGATATAGAGTCATGTATGCTGCTGGTCTATTTATAATCCGTTGCAAATTAAGTACCTTTCATCCTTCTTCTGGTAACAAATTGCACTAAGTCAGTTAGCTATGCTTTAGATAGAAGCATGTAGTCCTTTTCTCAAAGCTAGTATTCCTCAACATTTTGATTATTTGTACATACAAAATTATTGCTCTGAGATGTTGGAGCAAAACAAACATGCCAGGTGTTTTCCTATATTGATAGCATGAAAGAGTTGATCAAGCTACAGATGAAGCCTCCTGAGTCGTTCCTATGGTCGAATCCATTGGTGCATAATAGTGAGGCAAAGCACCCCGGTGTCCTGCCATCAAAGCATCGCTAGTCGTTTGTATCGTCAAATCCATTGTACTTGGCCTGGCTCACCACCGCCTACAAAATTGATGAATGGCCCTTACTTTTTTTCTTGTAACGTGCTTTGGAGGCAGGGCTCTATCGAGCTCTTTATTAATTTTTTGGCTCAAAACATTGGTTCCACTTCACAAAAATCCCTGAAAAAAAGTGTGGTTAGGGCTTCTTCAATGTGGACCCCTAAAACGGACATGGTACTTGTCGGCGGACATGTATAAACTCGTCCGCAGACCGTGATATAGGAGCCATCCGTCTAACCATGTATGCATACATTTGAAACCGGATTTGAACAAACCGGGCAATTTTCATGCTGATTTTCATCTAAACGGACGAAAATCTTTACATTTCTGAAATTTTCACCTAAATTATAAAGTAGGATATTTTGCCCTAGTCTAAATGATCGCCAGCAACGGCAGCGCCCGTTTCCCATGACATGTCTTCCCCCATCTCCGACAGCAACCTCACCAGGCGGGCGTCGTGGGCCCCAAGAAGTGAAGCGTTAGCGGGAGGGGAAAAGTGTTTTCTTCTGCTAAGTTCCTGGCAAGCTCACCAACTGTAGCATAGCAAGACATCGGCGGTGGCCTTCTAGAGCCAAAACGGTGCCAGCCTACAATGTTCTTATCTTCTTTCCTATTGATAGTGGCGGAAGTGGACATGTCGGCCTCATCCTCGTGGCGGCCAAGCACGAACAGATAAGGTGTTGCGGCGGATGTGGAGCTAGCATCATCCTATGTCTCATGCACCACCTCTTCCTCCACCATCATTGCTGCCACCATCGCTTGCGGCTTATCTCGCGTGCGCTGGGATAGGACAGGAGTACCATCCGTTTCTCATCTAGGAAGCCCGGAGATGCCTCCACCATGGTCGTAACATGTTGTCGTCCGGCTGGTCATCGACAGTTTGTTCCTCCTTGTGGCCGTACTCATCGATGAGTCGGTGGTTGTGCATTTGGTCGTGCTGCAATTGCTGGAACAACGTCTCCTACTCTTCCGCCATCATGTCTGTGAAGTAATCCCAAGCCTTCTCCATGGTGATGTCGGCATGGAACGTTGAGGCTTGTGACATCGGCTCGTTATTGACCGCCTGGTCCGTGGTCTCACCGGCCTCGCCGCCCTACAGAGAGCTAGCTGGCAAGCCAACCTATATTCGGCTGGCTCAGTGGGCCAGCAAACCGACTACGATGTCTGAAAACTCCTGCTTCTATTCAGTGGAGAGGCTCAATAGTGCTTTGGAGCCCAAAACCATGGTGGGCGTGGTGCACGAAGGACATCATGAGTACTGGTGTGGTGTGTATTTTGCTGGCATGGCCATGTATAAAGGGCGGGCGCCAGTCAGGCCAACCGCAACGGACTGGTGGTGGTTGCATGCGGGCGCCAGAGTTTCTTTCTTGGGTGCCGCATTTGTTTAACGTCAACAGGTGGATGGACAGACGTCGTTTGCATGCGGAGATAAGGCGTGTACAACAGAATACTGCGCAGACGGCACTCTTAGCCAATGTGCAGCGTCTATGCTAGCTTCAGTGAGAGGTCGCGTCCGATCTGTGCTGGCGTTTTAACTATGTGCGATGCAAGCATCACATATGCTTGATAAACAAAACGATGTGCCAGGAAATGAAACATGTGTGATGGCAGATTCATCGGGCCATATCAGAGGAAAATTAGCTTGAAGTGGATATCATGCTCTTGTTTGCTCTGCCATGTCAGTAAGACTCTGCAGGATGTGGACCTAATGTTACATGCTCTGTATTAGTGTGTGTCTGTTGCACAACTAGCGAAGAAACCAGGATCGGAAAAATAAGGAATGCTCAGCGATCAGCATAGACACCGTCGATCCCCTATCCGAACAATATATCTCCCTGTAGTTTTGCCATAGCTATTGCCGAGCACTTCCTCTACAATGATCGTAACGGGTTGTCATCCGGCTGTAATGGTGGGCGCCGGCCTATGCTTGCTCACCTAGCTTCGTTTCGCCGGCCTATGCAGAGAAGTTCAGACCTGGTTTCTGGGGCGCGAAGTTCAAAGGGAAGTGCGCTTTAGGAACCTGCATGATAGATGAGCTTTACTGCTACATAAACCCAGCGAGCTATCCTCATCTGTATATCACTATTCTTTGTTCCATGTCGACCATGGCCTTTTCCCACCTTCCTAGAAGCTACAGCAGGCAAACGTCCATCGCCACCGTCCTCTA
>NC_041384.1:765658481-765699785 GCF_002162155.2 Triticum dicoccoides | reverse complement strand
CAAAAGTATTGTCATAGGATGTGTTTTTCACTTTGAGCTTACCGTTAAATTTCTACCTCCGGCGACACAATATTTTAGTGGGGAGTTTGTATACCTAGTTAAATGAGGACCGAGCTAGTTCCATCTCCTCCGAATTTCATCAAAAAAATAAGGAGATGCTTTATTGTTCATCTTCATCTTGAAAAATAACAAAGTTTAAAACAACATATACTAGAGTTCCAAACCAATCATTTGGATTTTGCCTTGTGTAATTGTACATCAGTGTACTGATCTGCATCAATCTAACTAGTATGGAATTCAAAATAGATCTAACAAAAAAACTAACCAACAATCTTTAAAAGTTGTTAATGATATACCTTAAGTCTAGAGATGACTCGCCTGAGCTACGCCGCCAGGTTCAAAGACTGGACAAATGCGTTGTGGATGACAGCGCACGACAAACGTACGGTTGTGAAGACGGATGCTGTGACACTCCACCAAGTGCTCAAGCGCTAGGCCGCTTGCAGCAGCAGCTGCTGTGCCCTAGGGTGACGGCAACAATCAAATCTGAACGGAAGTTTCTACTATATCCGGCCGACGGCAGCGGCAAAATCATAGCGGAAGTGCAGACATGCACATACGCAGGTCACGTACCATAAATGGGCTATTGCCTGCTGGGCTTTGGGATTTACCATCATCCTTAACACATGGACCAAGGTTTTGAATCCCAAGTGTACATTTTTTTCTCGAGGGGCACCGGAATTCGCAGTTACCATGGTAACCGCGAAATACCGGAAAACATTCAGACGAAATTTAAAATTAAATTTTGATTTCAAATTTTTGAAGTCGATATAGATAGGGGTTTAACTTCAAAAGTTATCACGTAACTGGTCTTGGCGTAGTGGTTCAAGCCGAACTGCCCCTGCCTAAAAGGTCGCGAGTTCTAGTTTTTTTTACTTTTGCATATCAAAAAGAAATTAAAAAGTGTGAGTCAAGATTTGAACACGTGAAGCACTGTTGAGGAAAGGCAGGCGTTGCCACTAGGCCGCAACCACTTATGTTAATATAGAAGAGATGGCATGTATTTAACTACACTCTGAGCGTTTGAATTCAAAATATTCAAAAAATTCGAGATTTTTTGCCCGGTATGAGTGTTTCTTGAGAGGGGGGGGGGGGACATAAACGCGGTAACCGGGCGAGATCGCGAAATTTCGTTCGGTTACCAAAACAGTGACATGGACTAATGAGTAATTAGTTGCGGCCAGCCGGCCATTAGCGTGTACATATGGTGTGCCTGCTAAAGTTTGTTGAGGGGGGCGAGCGATTGGCAGGGGTCTAGCCCCTGCTCGCCCCTCCCTGTCTCCGCCCTGTGCTGCTGGCCATCGTGGTCCCTTCGGACCATCGCACCTCTCGTTTATTTGCATACAGTCTGCACTCTGCAGGGACAAAGAGGAAACGAAAAAATTGTGGAGTGGCCGTGATGTAGTTTAGTCAAACTCGGATGGAGGTGACGTTGATACGAACAATGATTTGAGACTTGAGGGACCAAATTGAACTATACTACTAGGTACTGCTAGGCAAACTAAATGTGACGAACACATCACATGACAAATTAATTAACACGTCTAAGTAATAGATGAACATGAAGAAACAAAATGCGACCAAGCACTGCTGTCCCCTGCATACAAGAGTTCATACCAGGCAATGTACACCTAACTCCCAGGAAGAATAGCCATAAATTGGTTGAGGAATCTCTCTCTTGAGCAGAAGAAAAAACTCCATGGACCATGGTACCAAGCCGCATATTCATCCTGGCCGTCGCCATGGTCGTTACTAGCGGAGCACTTGTCGACCAGCTCGACGTATCCCCTGGCGCACCATTCGTGACGGAGGCGGGCATGAAACTGCTGGTAATCCTCGCTGCCAAAAATTTGCTCGAGGACAAGGAGTTGCATCACGAGGTCGTCGGGAAGTCGGCGCCTGCCACCACCGCTGCCGCTGGAGCGACACCCTTTCTTATCGGCGGTGGTCGTGATCCCGGTGGACTCTGTCCCTAGCGCGGCGGCCTTGGTCTCCATCGATCAACACACGAACCAAGCCCTAGGCTAGCTTCCCTCAGAACCCAGCTGCTTTTATTCTTATCCCGGAGATTCGGAATCATAGGAGTCCGCCTCTGTGGGCCGGGCTCCCACTGTCTCTCTATCTCTTCCAAACGGCAGCTTTTGTTTCCAAAAAAAAACGCATGTGTGCAGGGAGTTATTATCCTAAGAAAAGGACTTAATATTTTGTAACTCCTTACCTGGCTAAATAAAACAAGAAACTTGTAAACTGTATTTAACACGGTACATACGCAAACACTCATATATACGAGCATACGCTTACCCCTATGAACGTACACACGCACACCCTATCCATATTAGCACATTGAAAAGACTGAGCCAGCATATCATCTTGAAATTTTATGAAGTCACGGTAGGCGCCTCGCAGTCGACCAGAACGTCTTCTCCCACTTAATGCGCATCACCGGAAGTCCTGAAATAAATACAAGATAAATGCGAGCATAAGGACTTGATCCATGGTGGGCTTAGGATGCCACTGTCCACCTAACTATTCAACCACAGGTTGACCCGCAAGAAACGAGTAACCTAATAACATGCAATCAATAAAATAAAGAGGTTTAGCATGTAACCTTAACAACATGCAATCAATAATATTTTGAGGGAATGTTGATGAAACAATATTAATGGTCCGGTGACCTGTGAATCTGGCCATGCGGCGCTACAAGTTTCTCTTCAAGAAGCATCATGAGGAATGCTTTGACAAGTATCTGAGCTCGATGATGTGGAGGCCGGTAAGGCCAAGATCATGGCGGGCGCACTCCTGTCGGACCAGATCGCCGCGGCTGCCTACCATGAGAACAACAACGTGTCGGACCTGCAATCGTGCCACATGGTAGACGATCTCCACTCCAATGGTTCGCTTAGCAACTGCATTTCGGTCTGAGACGTGTACTATGATCTTTGTGATGTAAATGAGACACATACTATCACGGCAAAAAACCAGTATACCCAACTTTAGAAAAAAGTAAACTTGCGAGGAAGCCGAAGAGTGCACGTTGGGCTAACGAATCAGCCCACTTGAGAAAGAGATGATCATAAGAGATCACGCATCCAACCCCAGAAGAGGATTAATACGCCGGATTGGAAGCGGTGAGGACACAAAAATATGGGACGATAGTTGCTTACCTAGAGAAGAGATGGTGCAGCCGTACGGAAACCACAGAAATGACCCGACTGTTTTTGTGTCTGATTTGATTGATCATGCCTCACCCACGTGGGATGTTGTCCGGCTACAGGAGTTTTGTCTGCCAATTTATATCCGAGAAATATTATGCATTCCATTGTGCACAATGGATATTGCTCATTGTTAGGAATCTAGGCAGTCAAACTCACGATCACAGAGGAGACAATGGTTTTGCATCGCGTGCAACCTTGCGACTTTTCCCGTTTTCCTTCTTGCTATTTATTTGTTACAAAGAAGGAGAAGCAGGTGGAGATCCTATCTATGTGCCACGACCTGCCATGCTCGCGCCATCCCAAGAGTGCTGATCGTGCCTCCTAGTCCACCTGCGAGACTACCGGGCCGTGGTGACCACGTCCGGCCCGCCCAAGCTAGCTACTCGCATCGCACACACATGCTGCGGCTCAAGCGGTCGGACGCGTCTAGCGGGCAAACGTGTGCCCGCTAGCGCACCCTGGCAGCCTCCTGTATTAGGTAAGTTTTGGTCCCCCCTCAGTACATATTTAGAAAGTAAAGGGCCGACGTTCTCCCACGTCCCCCGTCCACCCAGTTTCTCTCCTCACGTGCTTCTCTTCCACCTGTCGCCAGCGCCCTTCTCACCCAACTCTCAACTGCCACTGCGCCCATTGACCCCCTTCCTTCTTCTTTCTTCTTCTCTTCCACCTGTCGCCACACCCTTCTTCTCCCTCTTCTTTCTTCTTCCACCCATCGGAAGGACCTGCAATGGAAAACAGAAGAAATTGATCTACAAACCTCCAGCCAAAAATGAGATCAAGAGAGAAAAGTGTGATTTCTTCTCGCCTTTGTTCATCGTGGTTCTAATCTCCTGCAATGTTTTGTACTGGGCCCTGTTGCAAGAAAAACACAGGGAGAGGGGGGAAAGGTAAGCAACTATAGTGCTTTTTGTAGGCAGGAATAATCTATCTTGCCAACTACTGGTTTTGTTGTACATCTAGAGAAACCCCTCTTGTTTTCCTTAGATTTGCTTTGAAACCAGAAGTGTGTTAGAATAGAAAAGCAGCAACTTGTAGGGTTTGTTTAAGCAAAAACCGTGTTATCAGCGAGCAAGTCATATGGTCTCCAGGGTGTTAAGGCTTAATGTGAAAAAAGGTGTGTGCAACTACTTGAGCACTTTTAAGCCCAAAAAAAACAAGTGGGCTGAAGTGATCAAATGATGTGTCCCCCGAAAAAAACTGTAGGAAGGTTGTGAAGTTGTTTAAGAAAATTCAGTGATATCATTAAGCAAAAAAATTGTAGATTGATTGTCATGTACTAACCTGACCACTCTTGTTTTTCCTTAGATTTGTTTTAAAACAAGAAGTGTGTTAGAAATTAAAAAGCAGCAACTTATAAGAGTTATTTAGGCAAAACAAGTGTTACCAATGAGCAACTCCCTGTGTGCTCATGGGTGCTAGAGAACTTTATGTGAAGAAATAAAAATATTGTGAGCGACTACTTGGGTACTTTTAAGCAAGAAATTGGGTTGATGTCAGCATATCATGTATCCCCCTAAAAAACTATAGGAAAATAATGAGGTTGTTAGCAAATCCATTGCTACCATTAAGCCAAAATTATGTAGATTTTGTTGACATGTACGGACCTGCTCGGCACTATAAAAGAAAACAGTGGGCCAAAGTAGTTGGTTTGTTCAAGGAAAAATCAGCGCTATGATTTAAAATCAAAAAATTGGTTAGATCTGTTGTCATGTACTGACATGTTGGGCTCTAAAAATGGGAAACTGTAGGCGAAAGTAGTTTGTTTAACTAAAAGGAACTTATATATGGGATGCGGAAGTAACTTTTCGGGTTTCTTTTAGGCAACTTACTGCACCGGTGTAAGCAAATTTGGTCATTTTTAAATTGGATGTGTTATATGGCTAACTACTCATGTTGATGGGTATGTTTTAGGCAACATATTGCAACTATGTAAACAAAACTTTGTGGTGCAGACAAAGAAATCAAAAAGATGAAGTTCTGGAAAAGCAACTTTATATATGGATGACAAAGAGAAACTTGATTGGTACTCCCTCCGTAAAGAAATCTAGGTGGGCAGTTTTATGCAACTCCAGTTCTGCCATTAAGCAACTTATGTGTGCTCGTGCATGCTGGCAGTGAGCAAATGATTTCCTACCAATTAATGACATACTCCCTCTGTAAAGAAATATAAGAGTGTTTAGATCACTAAAGTAGTTATCTAAATTCTCTTATATTATGTTATGGAAGGAGTAGTATACTCTTTAATTCAGTTTTATGTTCATCACTGAAAAGAAACTGTAGGGTAGTATTGAGGTTTCTTAAGCAATTTTAGTGCAATCAGTAATCACACACAATTGATTTCTCTCTAGATAGTAAGCAACTAATCTACAGGGGAACGGTATTAAGATTACCTGGAGAGTAGTGGTGGAGGTTTCTCACTTGGTTATTCCTTGGATAGCTTGAGATTTTTTAGGTGGGTTCTACAAAAAATGAAACAAAAATACAAAGTTGTTCGCCATGGTTTGTGTAGCAAACAAAGCTATGGTGGTCTTGTATGCGACTTGCTAGAAAACTGTGGGGGACTTGCTAGAGTTTTATCGTGACTTGCCTGTTGTTTAGACAAAAAATTGTGAGTTTTCTGTTCCACATGCATAGATTATCTGCCGCCCTAATCCCCCTTCGTACCCCCCCCCCTAAAATGTGTGCCTAAGTCACTTACTCGACTTTTCTATATTTGATTGACTTCAATTTCTTCAAGTTGCTTGATTTGTGAGTACCAATTGCCTGGCCTATCTATGTGGAATTGCCTAACCTTGATGTGCATATGTTTTCTGAACTATCAGTATAGTGGGAAAAACTGGTATTTTACTTCAATTGTATTAAGTTGCTTGATCTGTGTGTATCAATTGCCTGGTCTAGATGTGTGGAGTTGCCTTGTAGCAAATAATTTATCATTGAATATATAAATGAAACAAAAAGATGGCAAGTTTTGCACCATTTTGAGGCAACTTCAAAGCAATGGTTAGGCAAGTTGAAAAAATGGACAAAACACAGAAAAGTCCATACTCCATGATAGGACAGAGATCCGGCAAAAAACTCGTTTTGCAAAACAGGAACTAGACCCGCTCACATCTAGCAACTATTAATGCTTGTTCCTTTTTTATTCCTATGCTTGTTCAACACCTTCGAATTATTGTATGGTTTTTACATCATTGTTTTCCTTTCTATGGTTTTTGTAGTGCACACTAGTTTTACTGTCATCATTGGAAAAATTGTAGGCAAGTTCTGAGGTTTTTAGGCATGTATCGACTTCCAAGATGAGGATCATGTGAAACCCCTGTAGCAACCGTCTATCATCTGAGTATATAATGAAAAGAGATGTCAAGTTTGCATCATTTTGAGGCAACTATAAGGCAATGGTTAGGCAAGTTAAAAAATAATTGGGAAACTCGCACCAAGCATATGTAGCAACTTCTATCTCATATGTTGGGCAAGTTTTGGCACTTTTCAGAGGCGCTCTAATCGTGTCCTTTGCCTAGTGGTTCCTCAAGTTACAAAAAACGTGTATGTGGCAACTCATGCCCCTCTGCGCGGGAAACTTCCATCTCAAGCCCTCCCAAAAATTGTCTGATGTTAAAAAATATGTTGGTGCAAACTACCCCCCCCCCCCGACATGCTATCGCCATAAAAAACCACCCCCCCTCTTGCCCTGCATGTCAACCTCGCCCACCTGCACGAAAAATGGCCTTTGCAGATCTGCATCCTATCTCCTACCTGGCCTACCACCCCATCCCCCCGTCCAACGTCCGCCTCCCAGCACGCCGCCTGCAAAAACCACCTCGATGTCCTCCGCCAGTGTGTGTGGTGAATCAGACACTCAGAAAACCGTACCATCCGTGCGTGCAAGGTCGATCCGATCGTCGCATCCATGGCCGCCACCGCTTCGCGGGACCGGCTCTCCGATCTCCCTGACGACCTGCTAATCCACAATTCCACATCCTCTCCTTCGCTCCTTACCGTGAAGCCGCCCGCACCACTGCCCTCTCCCGTAGATGGCGCCGCCCACTCTGGCGCCACACCGCCGCCCTCAACCTCGACTACGTCTCCTGCGCTAGCGCCCACAATGAGCTCCACTTGGGCCGTTCGTGCGGCCGTGTCATCAAGAAGATGACCATCCTCATTGGCGACGAGGATATCCCCAACGTCGCCCTGACCTTGACTGTAGTCGTCGGCGTGGAGCAGCTCCGCATCGAGTGCCAGGACGGTGGCTGCCCGCAATACACGTACACGTACGCCGCGCCTCCGCCGTCGACTCCGTGGTGCGACTTCAAAGTATATTTGGAGACGCTGCCGCTACGTCTCTTCGTGTCCTTGACCTCACAGGCTACTACGTGACCTGGGGCTGGGAGCAAATGGAACAACAGTTGTATTATTCCGCCAGTCATCTCTGTCATGGCAGCGTGATCACACACTCACAAATATAAACAGGTTAGCCAACCAGTCATCTCTGGGTGCTAGCCCTTCAGGCAGTGCTGACAACGAGATCTCTTGCCATGTTGATACAACCCTGAAGACAAATTCACACTCAATCGCATCAGTAGCGCAGCTAAGTAGCAACAGTAGTGGGGATTCAGTTTACAGGAGCTTCCAAGGAGATAGCTTCCGAGATATCTCTGATCTATAGGCAACAGTTTCAGAAAACTGCAACAGACCTGAGGCATTCTCATGACTAGGTAGCCGTTTCACCCCCGGTCAAAAATATTTCATTCTATTGGGTACAATTGTTTTTATGATGATGGAAGAGTTCATCTCTAGGCCTCAGCATCATACGATGGACACTGCCAAAGCAAAATATCACTACATGCAAGCTAACATGTTTACCTAAATGAATGTGCAATTTATAATCTTTTTTGGCTCAACAGGATGATCTGAAGCTTCAAACTGAGAGTATGAAGGCCAGATTCCTTTTTGAGCCTTTAGAAAAATACCATGCCTTTTTGTACTTCAATTCTGGTCCCCAAACTTTACCAATAATTCTTTTATCACTTTACCAGCCTCTACAAAATTCAAATGAGTTTGAATTTAAACCTTGCATTGCCCATTCTATTTTTTTTGGAACAAGCACATTTTTTCGAGTCCAGGAAAATAGTACCTTCCCAAAAGATAATTCCTAACCATCTCTCTTTTATAATATTTCTCTATTTATATTTAATAAATAGAAAAAAGATAGGATTTTTTGAGTAATCTAGAAAAATACTACATCCGTCCGGAAATACTTGTCATCAAAATGAATAAAAGGGGGTGTATCTAAATGTATTTTAGTTCTAGATACATTCCTTTTTGTCCATTTTAATGACAAGTATTTGCGGACGGAGGGAGTAGATAGGAGAATTAGGAGAGAGAGAGAGGGAGAGAGAGAGAGCAACTAAACCGGCTGGCCATTTGGCCTAAGGCCCAGCCCAGGCAGTAGATCGATCCCCTACCTCAGAAAAATGGATAGATCCCCTCGCTCTCACCCACCTCGCGCCGTCAGGGAGGCACCCCATGCGCGCACCCGATCCGCGGCACCCGCCAGTACAACACGACCCCGGCGAGGCTACACCGCTCTCGGCCTCGCTATTCCTGACCTCACCTTTGTGCTCCTCCTCCCATGTTTCATCGCGCCATCATGTCCGAGTCGCTCGCCTCCATTCCGATGACGCCTGTGGACAGCACCACCTTGGGTGCACCCTACACCGTGCTGCCGCACCTCCTGCTCCTGCTGCTGTCTGCTGCAGTAAGCCGCCGCCTCGTTTCCCCTCCTTTCTCCCGTTTTCTCCTTCCCCCATCTCCCCGTCTCCTTTCTGGCAGGAGCCCAGATGCCATGAATTCATGCGGGAAGTCGCGCTTCGGCCTTAATTGTCATCACCAGTGACCTCCATCCTTACCGTCCGCTTCTGAATCCTCCCCACCCCGTGCCGCGCACGGATCCATTCACTACAAGCTCCGGCCGTTCTGCAGATCGCGGGTTGAATAGATGAAATACAGGGTCTTGTTTGTAAATTTGAAACGTTTTTCCTGACTGACTAAAACCTGTAGTGCGGGTTGATTTCAAGGAACTGTAGGGGGTTTTCTGTAAATATATGCGACGGACGACCAGAAGCGATCGCTGGTTTATTATTAGGGAAAGATATATATATACAAGATTGTTAGAATCGCGATTCTGTTATACGATTCTACGACTTTACGATCCAAACTTACCCATCTGATTCTACGATTTTAGTTCATAAAATCTACGTTTCTACGATCCTGGTAGTGAAGATTCTACGATTTACGATTCTACCATCAGAGCTCCGATCCGATTCAAAATCGCGATTCTGACAACCTTGTATATATATATATATATATATATATATATATATATATATATATATTTATTGTACTAGTTTAAATTTGGCTTCTTGACTGCCAACAAGAGCAAATGAGCGTATAATTGGTTCAAATGAATATATTTTCCTCTTCATAACTACACAGGTACAAACACACAGTTGACAAAAAAATTAAATGTAAATGATATAATCAATGCATCATCCCTAATTTGCAGTACAGATCTAACTAATTCATCTAAATCAAGGAACTGTTGGCTGTTGCATCCTAATCCAGATTTTTGGATCCGTAACATAGTATAAATCAATGGGTAGACGGACCGTAGGATTTTCTTGCGCGTCGGTAGTCGTGGTCGCCGGGCGCCACATGGCAGCTTCGCCCGTCGCCTCTGATCCGGAGTAGTTGTGCAGTGCAGCCGCCGGCAACACTTCGCCCAACTATCCCTAGACGCACGCACGCAGCGAGTCATGCGGCGGCGGCGCCGAGACAGTTACTAGACGATTTCTAGTCCTTTTTTTTTTTGAGGGAGACGATTTCGTAGTCTGTTTCCACTAAACTGGCCGTGTTAATCTCCAATATATTAGGCTGCCCAACTAGTAATGGGCTATAGCTTTTTTTTTTGAATGAGTAATGGGCTGTATATACTACCTAAATTGGCCGTAGTCTGCTGACCATTTGGGCTTGCAAGCCTTGAGCGCATCCATTGGAGGGGGCGAACTACTCCTAGACACGATGATTTCCATTAACCACCTGTGGCTTTACTCGTGTACGACACAAACCTTGGCGTTGTGGCATCGACATCAACATGCTTCGGAACATCCTCGACGCTGCACCCAGACTGGCCGACCTCCGCATGAAGTCCCTTATTAGCATCACAGATAGAGCCATGTTAGCGCAGATCCCTTTCCGCCTCCGCTGCCCGGTGGTCGCGGTGCTCGCCATGGCCAACCTCCACGTGTTCGATGGGAAGAACACCCGCGGAATTGCCGAGTGCATCATGGAGGTTGACGCTCCACAACTATACCACCTCCGGTACGCCCAGTCCATGTGTTACGCCACTGCCTTTTCCTTCAAGTCGCCTACGCCACATCTAGAACGAGTCCACCTCGCCACGCACTCCCATGGCGTGTCGCAGCTCCACCGTTCGGTGTTGGTTGTCGTGTCGCACATAAGGTTTCTCAAACTCACCGTCTACTCCATCACTGACATTGCTGCCGACAACAATGACGACTCACCAATGTTATTTCCCAACCTGGAGCGGCTTGAGATTGAAGAACTAACATGTGGTTACCCTGCCAACCACGCAGTTGAAGCTACCGCCATTGTGAACCTGCTGCGCTATTGCCCCACGATCCGCGAGCTCCGACTAAAGTTCAGCTGGCTCCACTATCTCCATGAAACAGTTTCAGACCCGGTTATTCAGACCGCCGTTCTATCTGATTTCAGGCCGTGTAGTTCCATTAATTCCGGCAAAGATGAAAATTGCTGTGAGGGTTTAGACTTCCTTCCCAAATTGAATTGTCGATGCGGATTTGATTGCTCATTGAGTTCCTTCAGGAGAGTGGTTCTGGAATTCGACACAGATGAGCTCAGCTGCTTCCAAGTCTGGCTTCTCAAGTTCTTCGCCTGCTATGTTGTGGCTGTAGAGGAGGTTGTTGTTGCTCGCGCAATGGGATACAATTCGAGTTGCATTGAGCGGAAGGTGGCCGGGTGGAGGAGAGATAGTCATCATCATTGTTTTATTGGGGAAGAAGGTAATGAATGTGTGTGCTACAGGTGTAGCACGACTTTTGAATTGTCATCATTGTCGTCGTCCACGCTACCACCAGCAAATCTGCCTCCATTGTGGCCATCATTGATGCTTGAGTTCCCGCCGTTGGAGGCATCTCTGGCGCAGCCATTTTCCGATGGAGAATCTGATGACGATGATGTTGATGCCTATCATGATATATACTCTAGGCACTTCATTCATTGTGCTAGAAAAAAGAAAAAAAGGGGGCTCACCTGAGTGTTTTAGTGTCAAACCAAAGGGTAACAAGGGCTTAATCACAGCGGGGTGGAGGAAAGGAGCAGCCAACCGTCTTCGTCATACGCTGTTGTAGGGTCGGGACGTAGGCATCTATGGCACTAGTGCTGCCGCCAGTGACTCCAACTCTGCAATGTCTGAGCTCTGCAGTGATAAATATGAACATAACATAATCTGGGGAAGAGTTCATGCATAGCGTCATGCCTGCAAGTGGTGCTCAATCTCGGAAACAATAAGTCACACGAATCTGTTGTGGGAAACAAGCAAATGCTCTAGATGTTCACTGGGATGTTGTAGTGTTGTAGGGTAGCACTCATGAACGGTATTATCTACTTTTGGCCCTCTTTTCGTAGATAATTCACTATTCATGCCGCTTTGTTGAGAAAGACTTGATAGCATGGCGATACGCCATGTTATAGTCAACTGTTTGCATGCAGTGATGCGTGCTTTGTATTGTATCAAAAAAATGATGCATTTTTCTAGAAAAGGAGGATGACTCTCGGCCTCTGCATCTGGGCGATACATATGACCACTTTATTAATTATTATTACAAGACCTTACAAAGCCATACAACAGCAAGACTAAAATCACCGTCTAAGCAACAACTGTTGTTACACCTATCCAATTGATAAAGGGGCGTAGATAGTCTGGGCCTAATACCAAACAGACATCTCAGCCAAACCTAAACATCTAAGACCTGAGGTCCCAATCAGGATGCCTGCCGGGTATGGGGCACCTACCAGTCCGGCGCACTCCTCAACCAGGACGCCTGCCGGGTATGAGGCCGCCGCAGCCACCTGCCACCAATCCATCTTCAGAGCTGTACTGTTGCATGTACCGTGTCAGGTCTCTCTGCCATTGACGCCACCACGACGCCCGACAGCGCCGTCCTCCTATGCGAGTCCATCCTCCCACAGCAAACTCCGAATCTGCACTGCGCCATGCCGTCAAGATCCGTCGCCATCAGTGTGTAGGATGAAACACCGCTCCACTAAAGAATCTGTCCTATGGTCCCTCGATCACGTGTGTACCTCCAAGAATGACTCCCCCAAGGGAGGAACGACACCAAAGCGCCGCCGTCATCCGATCATCCGATTTAGGGTTTCCCCCGAGTGTAGCAGAGAGTGGCCTTGAACTTCTTCACGGCGATGCCTTCTAGAAGGGAACGACGCAGATAGCGCCGCCACCGCCGGCCTTAGCAGAAGCCGAAGGCAAGTCTTCACCCAGATCAGTTCGAAGGGATCCAACTCTCGTGCACGGGCCGCCGTCACCACCAGCACCACCAGGCAGACCCTGGAGTACCGGCAGATCAGCGAGCCGCTGACACCACCGCATCCAGATCGCCGGCCACGCCGGGCCGCCGCCATCCCCCGCGCCATCCGGGTCAGAGATGGAGCCGCCGATCGCGCACAGGGACCGCCGCCGCCTACAAACGCCGGAGCGCCGTCGAGAGCCCAGTGCCCACCACCGCTTGCCGAAGCCAACCGCCGCCCGAGCACTGGCGCCACCGTGGAGCCATCAGATCGGGGAGGAAGATGTCGCGCGCCAACCACCCTCGCGGACCCCGCCGCACGCCCGAGCGCCGGCGCCACCGCAGCGCCATCAAATCGGGAGGAGGAGGAGCCCGCGCCCCGCCACCCCGCGCAGACCACGCCGCCGCCATCGCCACAACGCCACAAGGGGATACCCGCAGAGCCACCGACGGCCCGAACTGCCACCGAGCCGAGCGCCACCGCGAGGGACGGCCGTCCCGCGCCGCCCAGGAGCCTCATGAGGAGGGAGGGAGCCCCACCGCCGCCAACGCACGCACGGGTTTTGCCCGGCGGCGTCCCCTGGTGGTGGCGAGGGAGAAGGAAGGCGAGAAAGGGGAGCGGCGGCGGCGATCTAGGGTTCTGTCCGGGCCGCTCGCGGGAGCGGCACGGGGGACGGGCTTAAAAATGGGGGAGAATTTCCATAAAAAAATGGTGCATAGGTACTTGCATAGTGTGATTAGCCAAACTATTAACGAAATTTGTATTTTTCAAACGTTCTGTTTTTAAGAATAGATCCAAACGATTGCAGTAGCGTCCGATCTGCATCCAGCGGCCACAGATCCTTCTATGCATGCGAGCGTGCGGGAGAAGCGGAGGAGGAAATTTTTTTGCGATGGGTTGGGACTCGAACGCAGGTCGCTACTAGTACAACCAAGCTCAACCATCTCAGCTAGTAAGTGTTAACTGTCTACTTTATGCTTCCATTTCTATTTCATTCATACTTGTCTGTTTATTCACCGGTCTGATTTTTCTCTTCTTCCAGTCATTTTTATTTCATGATTAGTTTGGTTTTCTTGTGTAAATTGCATGCAGGGTTGTCACTTTTTCTTGCATGCTCTATCTCACATGCATCACTTAATGCTTCAGTATAATCTATCCATTAGCCACGCCAGCTCCCATTTTTTGTTGGGCATGTGCGGTCATGCATGCCCAAAAGCACCTTACTTTTTTCAAAGGTAAAACAAATCGTGATTTTAGATGAGATACATGAACTTTGATTTGAGAAAAGAGTTGTTTGAAAAATCCCCCATATCTTTCTTATAAATAACATGTTAATTTACGCACCGCGGGCCTGATAATATATGTACAAACACCCGTGGTGACTTTTGGTGTGAGGAAAAAGTGTTGAAACATATCCATGATAACTTATATGTAAATATCATGGTAATTACGCACCATATACGTGATAACTCACGTACAATCACCATAGTAACACTTTTACCCAAGGAAAAATTGTTGAATTATATAGCCCGATAACTTGTGTGTAGATAACATGATAATATACACACAATAAATATTATAACTCATGTACAAACACTATGGTAGCCTTTTGACCCGTGAATTTTTTATTGAGAAACAAACTCCGATAACTTCTGTGTAAATATGATGGTAAGATATGCATAACATAGCTGATAACTCACATACAAACACCGCGGTAACTCTTTCGAGACCGGGATAAAAGTTCTTAAAAACATGCCTCCGCAACTTATGTGCAAATAGCATGGTAATATACGCCCAACAGAGCTGATAACTCACGTACAAGCATCATGATAACTTTTTACAAAGAGAAAAAAAATGTTAAATAATATAGCCCGGTAACTTGCATATAAATAGCATGATAATATACACAAAACAAAGGTGGTGACTCACATACAAACACTACGGGGAAAAGTTGTTGAAAAACAAACCCTTGTAACTTCTGTGAAAATAGGATGGTAATATACACACAACACAGCTGATAACTCACACCGTGGTAACTCTTTCAACCCCAAGATAGAAGTTGTTGAAAACCATAACCCTGATAACTTCTTTCCAAATACCATGGTAATATACACACAACAGAGCTGATAACTCACGTACAAATACCGCGATAACTTTGGCTAGGGAATTTTTTTCCTTTGAAAATCATAGCTCCGATAACTATTGTAAATGATCTGGTAATATTCAACCGCTTACTTGATAACTTGCGTGCAAACACCAACGGTAACTTTAACCCCCGGGGAAAGAAGTTGAAAAATATACCCCCGGTAACTTCTACATAAACGGCATTATATTTTTACGCGCCACGAACTTGATCATGGGTGGCCAACGGGGCAGCTTGGTATCGACCCGGCCCAACACACCTAAACGGGCTTGGCCCGACACGAGCCACAAAATTCTGTTCATAAGCAGGCCTTACCATGTCTACACGTGGACCTCACCTTATGGCGAGGGTATTGTGGACCTGATAATTAACTTACAAATATCAGGGTAATTTTATACCCAGACAAAAAAGTAGTCAAAACATACCCCTGATAACTTTAGTGTAAACATCATGATAACTTACGTACTTCTCGCATGATAACTTACGTAATTTAGGCATGGTAACTTTTGACCTAAAAAAAAGTCATCGAAACATACCAACATAGGATCTAGTTTTGAAGATCTCGTCACGACGAATCTTTTATGTGAAAATAGTTTTTTTATCGGAGCAACAGTTCGAGCTATAAAACATTTCAAATCTTAATTCTACATGAAATCTTTGCTGACATCAGCTATTTTGTTTTTTTTCTGTATGCATGCCTAAAGAAAAGGATCGCTTGGTGTGAATGATATACGCATGCATGCATATGGGCTGGCACTTGCTTCTGCCTGCACTGCTGCTGCCGCTTTTTGCGCTTGGGATCGTTCGGATGTATCGCAATATACCGAACGTTTGGAACGTATCACAGTCCAACTATTAAATTATGCTTCATTCAGTATATTCAGTTGTCTGCTGCGATGAAAATCAGAGTACACGAGGATACAAATATCCTATACGTATGGCTGACTCATCCTCCATCAGCTCAGCTCAGGGCTCGATCTGAGCAGCTTGCTCTGCAAAGCATCATGCTATTTTGTGCAGGCCATGTAAATTTCAGGTAGTTACCCCAAATCATTCATCCAGGCATTCAGCGATATGGGTACACACTACATAGCAAACACGTACTCAACTTGTACTACTAGCTGATTGTCTGGAATCAATGATAAAGATTGGGGAGAAAATCTAGAGATATGGCTATATGGTTCTGCAAGTAGGGTAGAAAACTGACGTGACTTGTTGTACTCAACGTGTCCAGGCCTCTCTAGGCTCCAATCGACGTGAGGAGAAGATGAGGGCACGTAGTATGTGTGCAACAATGGGCGGATACATACAGAACTTTTCCTCCATCATTAGTCTGTGTCTGAACAAGACATCTTCGAACCGTTCAGCCATCCTCATCTCTACATCACCTCGTATACAAACCAGCTTGATACAAACTAGTGTAAAAATAATGACGTCTGTTGGTAAAACAATACATTGTTTCTCCTTCGGAAAATCTAGGTCCTTATGCCAACACGACGTTTTTCTCCTACTTCTGTGAGCCGCCGAGGGTCTAAGCCTTCTTGCTGCTTGTCCCACTTGTTTGTTGTTGGAGATGTCTTGCCACTAGGAGATGAGAGGGGACGCGCGGAGCCACTAAACAGACCAAAAAACAAGATTAACGCCCAACCGTTCATTGTTACACATTGAGGAAGAACACCAGAGTTCATCAATCCCATAAAACGATAAGTAGTTATCCAGCATAAATTGCAAAACAAAACGAAACAAGGAGTATGCATATATACCAGAATGTTTAACTTTATTTGGTAAGACCTGAAATGAAGATCGTGGGCCAATCAATCTCCAGGAGCATGGAATCCCAGTGGCATATGGAGCGCCTGGAAGGCCAATCCACTATCTTCTCCATCATCCCCGTTTCGAGATCGGTAGCGTAAACTTGTCCATAGTTGTCACTGATGAGCAATGCTCCACATTTCTCTCTCAAGACAAGTAGTTCTCTTATTTCATTGTTTTTTACTGGTTGTCTTAGCTCGATCGTTCGAGTACATAGCCATTCTGAAGTACCCCTCATGTTTCCTTGGTCCTCGCGTTGCTCCCAGATATCTAGCTGGGAACCTTCCTTTTGCATCCATAGCAGTGATAACACCCCATTGATGCCTAATGTAAGGCATGAAGGTCTAGTGGGTTGGTAGTTCAGTTTCAAAGGCAGCTTCGTCAAGGAGATATGGCCGGTCTTAGCATTCAAATTAGTGACTTGAAGGCACCCTTCTCCATAATTATGAAATATCCAGTGTGCCAAGCCATTGTGCACAATGGCATCGCTAAACGACCCATAGTCGTATGACTGCGCATCACCGTCGAAGCAATTGGTACGTTCGTCCCAACTTGATTTGTCGGACGAGAACGTATGGAGATTGTACTTCAAGTCATCACTGGTATATCCAATGATGATCACTTTGAAGAAAGATAAAGGGTTGCTTGGCTGCAGCGTGGGTGTTAACGCATCTTTGGAGCAAAAATCTACACCGGTCAGAATGGCATAGCCATTACAGTCATAGCAGTAGAAGTTTGGGCTAACTTTTAGCGGAGGGAGCATGACACACGTGGCGGCGTGCAGGTTGCATACACCCAATTGAAAAATGGTCCTGTCTGGATAGCCGGTGCTGTCGTGTGCTTCAAGACGCACAACAACAAGGCCGTGGTGTGAGATGAGCGGCAACGCGCCGTTGAAGAGGCCGGCGTGGGCAGAGGTCACAAAGGATCCCAAGGAGCGGCGGCAAGGGCCCAGAGCAGATCGCCGTGCCGGGATGAAGCATGGCTCCGGGCCAGGCAAAGACCCTTCGTCTGGTTCCCCATGGCGATTTCCACGGGTGAAGAAGCCAACGAAAGAGGATGGGGAGTACTGGGGCCAGCGGCGCCGGAGGAACCAGCGATCGGTGATGAGACGGAGCCACCTCTTGCACACCGTGGCTGAGCGGAAGAGAGCAGCCTCGTCCTTGACGTGGACGAGGATCTCGAGCAGGAGGTCGTCCGGGAGAGACGGCTCTACTTCCATGATTGGATCCCTGGGTGTTATTAATTTGGCTTCGTAACGTCGTATACTTCGTTCGGCCCAGTCGTCTAATTATATACAGATATTTTGAGGTTGTCGACTCGGTCTCCAACCACGGTGGTCTCCGTTTCATGAGGGGTTCGTTTTATGTTCGGATCAGTATTTTTCGAGCTGGTCTCCGTTTTATGTAGGAACCTGGAACCCAAGCAGAGATTCAACTTCTTTGAGGGGTTCGTTGGCCGAGTCTACTACGGAGTACGTATATTGGAACGAGAGCAAGATCTCCGACTTGGACGAGGAAACTTATCCATGGAATAGTCTAACACTTAGCTCTCAGGTTTAGAAAGGAAATTTATACCTCACGCCCAGCTTCCAACACCATCCTCAGCCCGCCGCCGATGCTGCCCTGACTGCCACTGTTTGATCTGTCGAGCAGATATAGGAGAAGAAACAAGGGAAAAGGTTTGGGACGGGTCTAGCGAGCGCCCATTGGCTCGCTAGGGATCCCGAGCGGCCGGCCAAAAAGGGAAATTTTGGTCCCCCGTACCAAAAAGGAAACCTCCGGTCCCCCACACCCAGACGCGCACCAGGCGTCCGTCCTGGAGCGGCCAGCTCAGCCAACCGACCACGCCTCCACCCCAGCGCTACAAAAGCTCTCTCTCCTCTCCTGTCCTTTCCTCCTTCCCCAAAGATCTTCTTCTTACCCACGAAAAATGGTTGTCTGCTAAGGAAAAACCCTAGATCGCCATGGCAAGGAGCAAAAGCTGAGATCCAAACTGAGAAAATCAAGGGAAAAAGCTGCAACAAAAACCTATGAGTTTCCCCTTCTCATATCCCTCCCCTTCCTCTCTATGCATGTTGATCATCCCTACCTGTTGTTCTCTCAACCTCTTTGGGGTGATCTTGTTACCAGCAAAAAAATTTCCCCAAGCACTGAAGCCAACAGGCCCCCCTTTACTATGTGTTATGTATGAACTCCTGTATCATCTTTTGCATAGTATGTGCAATTTTGGGGGTGAAAAAGACAGAAGATTGATGGACCATAAAACCAGCAAAAACATGTGGAACTAGGTGAAAACCTTCATGTGCCAACTTTTGCATACTATGTGCAACTAGAGAAGCCTCGATGTACCAACTATACTAGCAAACATGTGCAACTGTGACGGCTGTGGTTTCTGAAGTTTTTGGTTTGTAGCACTGCACTAGGTACTTGGTCAGCTCCGTAGGCAACGTCTCAGCTACGTTCAGAAGACCCCCCGAATAGCCTCTCACACAAATTTGCTCCTTGCATTGGAGTCAATTCTTTATTCAACTTGACAAATCTCCCCGGGGACGCCCTTATCCTACCAGGCTGTGACGGGCAGTCTGGATTCTCTCCTTCATTCATCTCAACTTCTGCGTTGACATCCTGGGTATAAAAAAAGAACAATTGAGTGAAAACTTGTGCAAGTATATAACTAACCATGCCAACTAAAAAAGGCCGGTGATTCCCCTTCATTCGATATTTTAAAAAATAAAACTATGTAGAAGAATAGGTGAACCAAATATTTTCAGTAAGAACTAAGAACTGCCAAAAACTTCACTGTCCCTTGTGCAACTAGATGACTAAGCACTGCCAACTATGCTATAATCTTGTGCAACTGTCAGAAAAAGGAGTTTCTGCAATGACTATCCCAAAAATTTGAGTTTGCCTTGTGCAAGTAAATGAGTAAGCACTGCCAAACTATGTTATAATCTTGTGCAACTATGAGGAAAAAACACAAAGATATAATGCTCAGTTTGCTGGTTGCCAACTTTGATACATCCACTGTGCAACCGGCAAAACACTTATGTGCAACTCATTGAACTATGATGTGCAAAAAAAGAGACAGAAACTGGATACTCCCCATGAAAAAATTGTGCAACTAAATGAGTAGAACACTGCCGTACTATTAAATCATGCTATTAAACACATAATTTTTTGCTGTACACTATGAAAAAACTACACAAATAGGTATATTGTCTGACTTTGTAGACAAAAACTAAAAGTACATGTGCTATGAGAAAAAGGAACTAGATATACACACATATCAAGCGAAAAAGTGGAATGACAAAAAAAATACAACTAAAAACTACCTCATTAGCTGCTGCAGAAGATGAAGCGTCTGCCCCTCAAACTACAACATGTGTGGACGCCTTCCGTTTCTGATGTTTTACTACACGGAATTGTTCGACGCCCTACATTGAAAAACGTATAAGAAATTACTACATTGGACAAACGAAAACCAATTTAAAAACCCTACATTGATCAAACACTAGTGCCAACTTGATACTCACCTGGTCATCCTGTTCCTCCGTGTCATTGTCCCTAGTGCGTGGTTGGTGTTCAGCAGACCTTTTAGAATTCCACCGAGCGGCACGGTTTGTAGAACCCTACATTGAACAAACATGAGAAAAAGAAATTAAGTAAAAAGTCAGATGGACTACACGCAAAAACAAATGGGTGGAGGGATTAAAAAAGGACAACGATATAAACATGAAGATACCTCCGCCTCACTGCCATCCATTTTGGTTGATCTGCATAGGAGACAAAAACAAAAAAAGGTCAGCTGTTGTACACAAACTCAAAAAGTTGCACAGTAGAGCACCCCCAGTTGCACAGAAATTATTGCCTATTTGCCAATAAAAAATGGCTAATAAAACGCATATATTGCATATTAAAAAGGCACCCCCTAGTTTGCAAACAAAAACAGGTTGCACATTAGGGCACCCTCAGTTGCACATTATAGCATCTCCCGGGGGTGCGCAAAAAACAAAAAAAAAATCACTATATTATATCTGAAAATGCCTAGTAGTGCTGCTAGTTTGCACACAAAAGGAATCTTCTGGTTGGCTAGGTTTTATCGGTAAAATGACACCCAAAAAGCACACATACAAAAAACCCAAAAAAAGTTGGCTAGATTGCTGCTAATTTGCACACAGGAGGCACCCCAGTTGGCTAGATTATATTGGAAATTGACACCCAAAGCACGCATACAGAAAAAACAAATCTAAAATGCCTCGATTATAACTGATATTGGCTAGTGGTGTGCTAATTTGCACAAAAAAAGGGCAAACACCCGATTGCTAGATTAAACACCCAGATCACACATACAGAAAACCAAAAAAACAGATTTGATAGAGTATATTGAAAAATTGACAAGCATTGATACTAATTTGCACAAGTAAGGGTCCGTAGTCGCACACAGCAGGGGAAAACACGTGAACCATCAGATCCACCACAAGGCTGGCAGATTTAGTAGAGTATATTGGACACTTGGCAAGGATTAGTACTAATTTGCACATGTAATGGTCCCTAGTTGTACACAGTAGGGAAAAAAACACATGAACCACCAGATTCACCACAAGGCTAGCAGATTTGGAAGGGTATATTGAAAAATTGGCATGTATTGGTACTAATTTGCACAAGTAAGGGTCCTTAGTGGCACACAGCAGGGAAAACACATGAACCACCAGATCCACCACAAAGGCTGATAGATTTGGTAGAGTAAATTAGAAAATTGGCAAGCATTGATTCTAATTTGCACAAGAGTCCCTAGTTGCACACAGCAGGGAAAAACACGTGAAACACCAGATCCACCACAACAAGGCTGGCAGAGTGGCTATATTATCTCAAAATTTGTCTACTGCTGCTCCTAATTTGCACACAAAGGGCAACCTAGTTGCACACCGAGGGGTAAAAACACACATCAATAACACCAGATCCGCCGCCGTGCATGGGATCCATCGCCGTGAACCACTCCTCCCTGAACCACTCATCCCGTACATACATACCGGAGCTCTCCCCTACTGCAACGCAAAAATCGACGGGAATAAGTACGACCCTAGCTCACCCCCGCCAATCCCTCTGAGAACCAAACGGAATAATCCGCGGAAACGACCTCGACCTCGCCGGAAAATAAACACAAGAGAAATGACCTCGACCTCGACCTCACCGGAAAACATGCGACCTCGCCGGAAAAAGGGAGACAGGCCATAGGAGAAATAGAGCACAAAGAGAAGGCGCGCGCGGGGAGCCGTACCTATGCCGCCGTGAACGACGATCCTCGCGGCGCGCCCCGGCTTCGATCGCACCCTCGCTTCCGCCTTCTACCGCACCCTCGCTTCCGCCTCTGCAACACCCAACGGCGAAATGGAGACCGCCGCGAGAAGTGGGGGATAAGGGCACGAAATTCGAAACCGCCACCCACTGTGCACGACGGCTCTCACGAAAGGAATTGCCTCCCCGATTCCTGAGATTGCCAACTAATTAGATACTATTCTGTAACTAGAAAGTTTGAGGATGCCAAGTCGTTATATACTCTTGGGACAATTCTAAAAAACTTGAAGATCACAATTCTAAAAAACTCTTGTACAGATCAACACTCCAATCATCAAAAATCCAAGCATCATACCAGAGATTGACTAGCAGGATCACAAAAGCGATGCATCTGTACAAATGAATTTGACTGTTTTTCCTAGAAAAATACATAGAAGGGGTTGAGTTAACAATCTGCCGCAACCCCGAGAAAATGTTGTCGCCACGCGCGGTTCCTCGCAGTCGTCACCACACGCGGCATCAACTCTGCATCCTATCGCAGCGCACGACAACAACTCTGCATCCTCATGCCGTGCCAACTGAGTATATGTGTGTGCAACTAGTCTTGCCAACTAAACATTATTGTGTGTGCAACTAGACTACATTGCAGGCCAACCGAGCATATGTGTGTGCAACTAGTCCTGCCAACTAAACATCAATGTGTGTGCAACTAGACTACATTGCAGGCCAACTGAGCATATGTGTGTGCAACTAATCCTGCCAACTAAACAACAAATATATGTGTAACTAGACTACATTTGCAGGCCAACTGAGCATATATGTGTTTGTGCACCACCACCACCTAGACTACATTTGCACCACCACCGAGATGACATGTAGTCTCGACGCAACATACATTGGGACCGAAGCAAGAAATCCGTCCCTATGCCCCACCTACCCACCACAGCCATGACGACCAGAACCTCACCAGAAACCGCAACTGCAGACACGAAACACCAAATTTGGGGTCTAGGTCGTCCTCCACGTAGGAGCTCGGAGGCGTGACGCTCGACCGGTAAGCTCAACTGCCAATGCATATTTTTATCACAACAACGTTTCAGCTTGTAAATCATAGACGCCCAAAAGCCCATGTTATCTAACGTAGCTAAAAATGAGACAACCACAAGTTCACCCAAAGAGGCTGAACGCTTGAGGAGTCATCTGTAGCCCAGAACACTGAACCTAGACCATCTGGTAAACCTGCACTTATAACGAACTGAGGAGACATCTATAGTCCTCTCATGGTAATTGCTATGAACATATCTACTCTCCTACTATATCCCAAAACCAAACTTCTACTTCTTCTTTGAATGGTCAATGTGTGTCACAAACTACAAGTTCAGAAGATAGTAATCCAAAAATATCAGCACATTCATTGCTGGGAGGAAACATTTGTATCAGAATAGTCATATACAACAACTCATATTTCATCGGAGCTGCACATACCTCTACCGACAGAAGAAAGTTGGCACCTATGTTCAATCTCCCACCCAAGTATGCATCAACAACACCTAGATGGCACTGTAATCGACCGTCGGCGTTGGGGGCCTAGGGAAACAGGCCCTCCCGGCCTCGGCGTGCGTCGCTAGGAGGAGGCAGAAGGAGGGGAACGGTCGGGGCGCGTGCTAGGCGCGTCGCGCGTCGCCGGGAGTAGGCAAGTGGAGGAGGCGGCCGGGGTGTACTTGGCGCGGCGGGCGGCGCTGGGAGGCGGGCGGCTGGGCGACCCCTGATCTTGCTCATAGAAAGAGCAAGGAGGAGACGGCGGCGCTACTGGTCCGGCTCGCTGGCTGATCTGCTCTCCAGGCTCGTCCGGTCCGCCGCCTCGCCTCGACCTCGCTAGCCGCTACTTCACCGGATTTGATCTAGACGAGGGAAAGAGGATAAGGAAAGGCTTTTTCCTTGGAGAGAAAGTAGCGAAGGGAGGATAGTGCGTGGGCTCCGAGCCTCCGACCAGATAACACCTGCGCTTGCGGGGCCGATGGATTCGACGCATCGAGCGGTCCTCGTGCGGCCGCTCGGCTCGACCAAGTAGTGCATGTGCACTTTTAAGATTTTAGGAAAGGTTTGACTGTCGCGGGTGAGTTTGTGAGACCTTACCGAATGAGCGACACGTGACTAGGGCTGGACGTAACGAGTGGGCTTTTCAGCCCGCTCGTGGCTCGCTCGGTCTTGGCCCGCTCAGTCCTGTCCCGCTAGAGAAAAGGGTCGGTCCGGTCTGCCAAATACGGCACGAAAATTTGTCGGTCCGGTCCGGTTTTTAACCAGTCGGACCGAGGAAAACAATGGCAGCGCCGCCGTTGTTCGTCGTCATCGCGGCGAACGACAGACCCCGGGTGAACCACCATGTCCCCAAGCTTCCTCACTCCATCCTCCCTCTCCTCGCCATGCGCCATAGCCTCTCGCCGCCGGTCGCCGTCACTGTCGTGCGTGCACCGCGGGCGGTCTGGCGTTCTCGACCCTTGCCATGGCAGCCGTTTCAGCACAGCACGCACGCAGGCCATCAACTAGGGAAAAAAGCTCGATCAGCTGTGATTTTCGCGTCCAACAAATCAGGCAAGTATTTTTTGGAAGGCGCAAATCGTGGGAGAAACGCTCTGCCTATAAATATAATCACGTGCCTTGATCCTACGCTTCCGTTTTCCTTTTGGTGAAGCGTGTGTACAGGTCTACCCGTTGCTCTCTCTGTAAACCTTGCCTAGTTGTGCATGTCGCCCACCTCGCCGTCGGCGCTCGTGCATGTCGCCCACCTAGCCACACCACCCACGCACGTCTCCCACAGTGTTGCTGCCTTTGTTTACTGTTTCTGTCACAACACCCATCCTCTTGCCGACAATCTGGTCATCACCACCTCGCCATGACCACCATGGAAACACGACCGCCGATCCTCTCGGTACGGCCCGGGCTTCACCAGTCCGGCCCGCCACGCTGCTCGGTCTGGTCCGGACTGGACCGCCGGCAGCCGGTCCAAACGCCGGCTCGGACCAGTACCGGACCGGCTCGGGCCGTGTCCACCATGACTCGCAATTATGAACGTCTTGTGCATTCTATTGGCAAAACCACAAAAAGAAGCGGAAAAAGCAAAGGTCCGCCCTCGTCGCTCTCTCTCCCGCACGAGAAAAAATCGCTGTCGTTCGACCTCCCGCAGACCCGCACGATGAAAAAGCCCAGCCGCCGCAGGCTTCCCCTCCTCTCGACCTATCCTTGCATCCAGATCGCCTCACCTCACCTCACGGCGGCCGATAGACTACAGCCGCCGGCCTCCCACTCGCTCGCCACCAGTCCCGGCCATGGCGCCGCTGCTGTCTTGCCCCTGAACACCTATTCATCTTTCCTGAAGGTGATCTTGTGGTCAGATCCTGCACGATACCTCATCAATACAACACGTCGGCGTCGTTGTATAAGGCGTCCATCGCCCTGGTGGCGGCTTCAAGGGAGGACGCATGATCCTCATCGGCATCGCACATGGGCAGGCCATCAGATTCATCCACTTGGTAGCGGCTCCCAAGGGGGATAATCAGCCAGCTGGGGCGGCTTGTTCATCCAGGTTTGACGATTCATCTTTTCATTATCTAGTCTCTCAGGGATGTCAAACGTACACCTCAACAACTAACGTCAGTGTTTATTTTGTTCCGTAGTGAACCCCCTCGATGAATGCATGCGCTGTGGCCATGGCTAGAGAAAATTCTACCTATCTACATCCTGTTAACCAACAAGATCAGTATCAGCTTTGATATGGAGGTATTTTCCTTCACTGCATGTTTTTTCTTTATTCCCTTTACCGTACTGTAGTAGCATTAGCTAAATTCCATTGAGAGAATACGACGGCGCAACAAGCTAGGGCTACAAGAGAACCAACCAAATTGCTGTAATAGCACGATCCGCAAGGCTATAAGGGATCTGCACATGACATCCATGGCTTCTCCTCCGCCTGCTATTTGCCGATGTAACACCGTTGACGGATCCGAGTTCCACCTGCTAGGCTCGAATGGTAGATGTTACGGGCAACTGCATGTGAATCCCACTCCAAGGGATCGCCCTTCACTATTCCGGTGGATGCGGAGCTGATGGCTCGCGTTTTTTGCTAGTCGTCCTACTGCACCCGCACAAGCATCACCTAGGGATAGGCTTTTTTTTTACTTTGCTCTATGGATGAAGTCTATCTTTGACGCAATCCTATTAATTTTCTAAAGTAGTTACGCCCCGTTGCAATGCACAATCAATTTCCTAGTACATGAAAATAAATTTTTTATGTGCAGCGGACAATCTTGATATTCCTTTTACCACGAAGCAATTAGTTTTCCCTCTCATTTGTTGACTCGGTTCAAGTCAAGCACTTAAGAGTGGCAAAATCAAAATATAGTTGAAAGGGAGGCAAATTTGCTCGGATAGGAAATGACGGAACCTGAAAAGGAGGCAACGCGTCTACCACGCAGAATAAATGCATAACTGTCGGATTATCAACACATTGTCATTTACCACAACAACATGAAACAACAGGAGTATCTCGTCCCTTGAAAGGATTCACAGTTGTACTCAGACTGCCATTTTTTTATCTCACGTAATGCTTGCCACTAAGGCTCTCTAATTCAATACAGTGTACACTAAGAGCAACTCTACCCCATCCGAATAATTTAGTAACTCCCCAGAAATAAAATGATAAGGAGCTAGACACATCATATATCTAACCTAAGCCCCTAAAGCGATCTATTTTAATTATTTTGGTTCCTATTTTTGATTTTATCACTGTGTTGGGAGACACCTGGTGTCACACCCTAGCTAGTTCATGCATTAGAGTGTTGCATCATGTCTATTTTTCTTAACAGAAACTTGAAATGGGGATGTCAGAACCCCCAGACCCCTTTGAAACCAACTAGGGTTTACTAAAAATATTTTCAATGAACCTGAAATGCCCTTCTAAAATGTTCATCATTTTTGTCTTGGTTCAGAACCTCTGCCAAAAGTGGTGCTCAATTTTCTAGGTCATCCTAAAGTTTTTGAATTAAATCATAAGTATTTGAATTTGGGCATTTAAATTATATAAATTATTTTAAATGCTCAAATAATCCCAAACTAAAATGTTCCATGCTGTATATATTCCAGTTAGTGGCCAAGAACAGTTTGGGGAATTTTGGAGCTGTTTAGGTATTTTTAGTAAGTCCACAAAATTACAGAATAATTGAAAAGGATAAATAAGAGAGAGAGAGAGAGTGAACTAACCTGGCAGCCCGCCTAGCCAGCCCCCCAGCCGCTCCAGCGAGCTGCTTGCCTTCGCCAGGCAGGCAGGCAGGTGCTCGACGGCGACGCCAGCGCGTGCCACGCAGCTGCCCGCCGCCCTGCTTCCTCCTCTCACCTCGCTGCTGGCCTGGATGAACTCCATGTCGTGCCCCGAACCCCGTGGACACACCCATTCGCCCCCAGCTCCTCTCCCTCGCTCTCCCGCACCATGGCCGACGCCACCGCAGCCGCACCGTCGCCGTAGTCGCGCTCTCCCTCGTCCTCGCGCCGTGCCACCGTGTCCAGGAGCTCCGCCGCCCTCCTCTCCTACGAGCTAGTCGAGCCCCGAGTGCTCGCGTGCCCCGAAGCCACTGCACCGACCTCGCCGACTCCGCCGTCACCGGAGATCCCCTTCGCCGTCGCCACCGCACCAGCTTGTCCCCGACCGCGCCGTCTGGTTCCTCGAGATCGCCGTGAGCCCAGCTACCTCTCCCCCCTTTCCTCTCTCGTTCTCGTGCACCACAGCGGGCGCACGAAGTTTCACCGCACGCACCGCCGCCGAGCTCGTCGTCGACGTGTCTCCGGCCAACCACCGGCCACACCACCTTGTCTAACACACTCACCGCACCCGCAGGAACCCGTAGCATCACTCCACGCGCCTCGCCGTGCCCCCTAGCGTCGAGTTCGACCTCACCCGAACTCCGGTGACCGCCAAAGTCGTCGCCGGCGACGTTTCCGGCCACCCCGAGCTCAACCACCACCACCAAGAGCTGCGGCTTGCTCCCAGCTACCCGTAGATGCCCTCCGCCGCTCATTTAGTCGCCGGAACACACAAAAGCACTCTCGCCGCCGCGTTCGGCCTCGCCGGCGGCTAAACGCCAGCGAGTTGACCCTGCTGACCCCTCGTTTGACCACGGGTGGGCCCAGTTTGACCCCCCTGGGTCAATGACAGGAGGGGCCCAGCCCTGTTAACTAATCAGGATTAGTTTTAATTAATAATTAGTTAAACTAACTACACTGACACACGGGACCCTCTAGTCAGGGTTGACCTGGACTGTTCCGTTGACCGCTGACGTCATCCTGACGTAATGATGATGCAGTAATTTATTTACTGGAATTATTATTACACAGGAAATTCCAGTAAATACCACAAACTTCAAAAAATCATAGGAATTAATCTGTAACTCCAAATGCAAAGTTTTATATATGAAAAATGATCAGAAAAATCCAATCTATCCATCTGTACTAGTTTCATGCATGTTTAAGCAAGCTAACCTGATGTTTACTACAGAACAAGTTAAAGCACTTAAAGGGGCCACATATGAGTTTGAAACTTGAATCTTTGATTCAAAATGGTTCAAACCCATCTGGTCTTAGTTGCATTATCCCAATACACTCATTTTGCCATGTCTCATGCATGCATCATATTGTTGCATATTATTTGGTGATGTTGTGTATTGGTGCTCTTTGCGGCAGGTTCTGCCTCCGAGGAGTACCGTGATTACCCTAACGAAGAACAATACCAGTGCACCAACCCATCAGGCAAGCAACCAACCATTTGATCATATCGGTACAATCCCATGTTCTCACTCCTGCTCTCTTTTACTGCATTAAGACAACGCGTTTCAATCTGCTGTGTGCTGCGGTAGTTGAACCCATTTCCTCTGCATGACCTGTCTATGCCACAGTAACTAGATGAAACCCACTAGCATGTGTAGGAGTTGATTGAGCCATGTGTATGTGTTGTTCCTGCCTTGCTATGCCTGCTATGCTTAGAGTCGTGTCAGGTCTGGTTCATCTGGGTGATGGGCTAGAGTGAAATGATCATGCCAGTAATGAGAGTGATGTGGTGAACACGATTTGGTAAAGGTATCGATGAAAGGCCATGTAGGAGTACATGGTGGGTTGTTTCATTGAAGCCGACATTAAGCACTGAGATCTGTATGTGTGATTTAAGATTCAGCTACTACCATGCATTGGGCCCTGAAATATGACCCCGCTCGACTTCTTATTCACCCTAGTCCTCTGTCCAGGAGTTGCAAGTAGTTTCTGGTGTTTGTAGCTTACTGGAGGCCGTGGGCAGCGCTGACCGCGGGGTGGGCTGTGATGCGGTAGGTACGTGGCACGGTGTACCGGATACACGTTAGGTATCTCGGGAACCCTGTACACATCGTTCGGGGCCGTATGTGAAAACCTCGGTCGGACTCCCTGCGGATGGAACCTGTATAGGCGATAAACCTGGACTAGAGACTTAGGTGTTTAGGTAGGTCGTGGTCTACACCCATGTCGGCTTTCGCTTGAAGTCTGTCGAGCACATGTCGTGTGCAGACGCTAAGTGGTGGAAACATGTATGAAGAAGTACACCCCTGCAGGGTTAACATGATCTATTCGAATAGCCGCGTTCGCGGTAAAGGACTACTTGGTTGCCTATACAGTTCATAGACAAGTAAATGGATACTACTAAAAATCTTAAGATAAGCGTGAGTGCCGAGGATGGCTCTTCCGTAGGATGACGGAGGTGGATCCTCGGTGGTGTATTGAACTGGTGTGTAGTGGACTCGTGTGCGCAAAACCATTTCAAGTTGGTGTATCGTAGGATAGCTTAGCCAAGAGTCAAAGCTGGCTTGCTGCAATAACTCCACCAACCCTTCTTGATAATGTGCATGTATGTAGGATCTGATGTAAGTCTTACTGAGTACCTTTGTACTCATGTTGCTTTAACTTACATTTTTCAGAAGACGCTGCAACCCCTTCTGATGGGTTCTTCGTAGACGTTGACATCGATGAGTAGACTGAGGCCCAGGTGGTGACCCTGAGCTTGTGAAGGACCACGTAGTATAGCCAGGTTTTCCAAGCCTCTTTTATTTTACTAGTTGTCTGTACTCAGACAAGTTACTTCCGCTGTTGGCTTGTATGTCTGTATGACTTGAATGCTGGGTCGTGTGACCCGTACTTGTGTGTATGATATGTATGGCTCCCTGAGCCTTTAAATAAAATACTTGTGTTGTAGAGTCATGTTGTGATGCCTTGTTGTATTTGCACATATCGAGCATATTGTGTGTATGACTGAAATGATTGGTATGTGTGGGATCTGACTATCTAGTTGTTTATTCTTAGTAGCCTCTCTTACCGGGAAATGTCTCCTAGTGTCTCCACTGAGCCTTGGCAGCTTGCTACTGCTCCGGAACACTTAGGCTGGCCAGCATGTGTCCTTCTTCGTTCCTGTGTCTGTCCCTTCGGGGAAATGTCACGCGATGGATATCGGAGTCCTGTTAGCCCGCTACAGCCCGGTTTACCGGAGTCCTGCTAGCCCAGTGCTAGAGCCCGGATTCACTTGCTGATGACTGACACGTTCGATGCTGGGTCATGGATGCCTGTCCCTGTAAGTCTGTGCCACTTTGGGTTTACGACTAGCCATGTCAGCCCGGGCTCCTTACCATATGGATGCTAGCGACACTATCATATACGTGTGCCAAAAGGCGCAAACGGTCCCGGGCAAAGGTAAGACGACACCCGTGGGAATACCGTGCGTGAGGCCGCAAAGTGATATGAGGTGTTACATGCTAGATCGATGTGGCATCGAGTCGGGGTCCTGACACCTGGAGCTCAGGCTAGACGGAGCGACCAGGCTTTTCGGCCCACTCGTGGCCTGTTTTGTACACTACCGATCGGTCCTGGCCCGATGAAGAAATTGGTTGGCCCGGTTACTCAATTTCAACCCGAAATTTACTCGCTCTGGTTCGGTATTGAACCGATCCGACCGAGCGGACCGAAGCTGTAGATTGTTCCTCGACGCACAGTCGTCAGCGATGTCCTGGCCATGCCCTGCCCCGTCGCTTGCTCACCGGAATCAAGTGTAAGTCACTCAATTGACACAGAGACACGGGGAAGAGGTAGAAGAAGACTCAGGTCACGCAGAAAGAACGAGAGAAATGGAATTAGATCCGATAATCACTGCACCATCCCACGATTAAATCCATGTTGCCGTTTGTGTTATGAACCAGGACTAACAAATCGGGACTAAAGCCCCCCCCCCCCCAATCCCGGTTGTGTTATGAACCGGGACTAAAGGGGCTCCACGTGGCTGTTGAGGAACGCTCAGGCAGGAGGACCTTTAGTCCCGGTTGATAGCACCAACCGGGACAAAAGGCCACAACGCGTCAGGTGCTGCCACTCGCCGGGGTTAGGGTTTTGGAGGGTTTAGTGGTTTCATTCCGCGTCTCCCTTTTCTTTTTGTGTTTATATTTCAATTCTTTTTTGTTTTGGGTTTTATTTTTCCATTCAACTCGACGCTACTACATATAGCAATGAAGGAACCATTACACAACATCGTCATGAATATAGAGAAGGACCTCTTTCTCTGTGCTCGGTCGAACAACAAGTTTTCATACATATATTCGACGCTACTACATATTGTGCACGTTCATGCATTTATAAAATATAATATCTCTTATGATCCCTAATATCTAATTACCAAAATTCTCGATGGTATTTTCTCCGGTTTTAGATATGACCTCTTCAAGTAAGAATCCGGCCAATTCCTCTTGAATTGCTTGTACGCGATCCTTTGGTAAGAGATCATCCTGCATCTGTTTGATCTAATTTAAAGATGGTAATAGAACTCCGCACAATTGATGGTAATAAAATAAAATTGTTGTTCGCGGGTCAATATATATGAATGAAACTCCACACAATTGATGGTACTCAAATAAAATTGTGAATATTGTTTACGTACTCGAATTTGTTCTAAAATTCTGCACTTCTCATTGGTCATCTGGCGAATGAACTCGCAAATGTAGTATCCTCATAAATTATTCCCTTCTCCAAAGGAGCGAACCTGAAGCTCGTTGGGGTACTCGTGGCTTCGACGAATTGTTCCTTCGTCCATCAATGCATCCACTATGGTGTTATGTGCGCTTCTCCGAACGCCAGAGTTGTAAGTTCCACTCTCTCCAAATTCTCTCACTCGCTCTGCAGTCTCTGTTTGCTCCATTTGACCGATATCTTTGGTGTAACACACTCCAAATGCTCTGCAGGAATGCTAGAGTTAGTACCACTATAGCTCGAATTAGGCTGGGTCATCGACGGTTGCTTAAGCTTCTAACTTGTAAATTCCTTGAGATCTTAACGTTCATTCGAATCAACCTTGATCACAAAATAGCTAATTGGAATTCTGTTTACGACCATTTCTTAATTGTGAAAAAGCATACTACATCATCATTTTCCATCCCAACAAGCAAAGCAATAAGTACAAGGTTGTTTTTTCTTTACCTAGAAAATATAAAAATGTACACATGGAAAAATGCGGCAAAGTATATGCAATGTACCGCTATCTGTCCAAGCATAAGGCACAACAGAACCGCTAGATAGCATATGTGTCTTTCTATTATTTCATTTTGTGCATGTTCAGACGGCAAATTGCTTTATGAAATCCTCAAAGACAGAACAAATGTATCAATGAGCATACTCATTTTCCAACACCAGTCTAGTTGATCAAGCTACTTGCCCATTTCTTTGCTTTACTACACTTACCAACGAAAACCCTTCATTTGCTTTTCTTGAATCAAATCTTTTACAGTGGTTGCCAATGTAGATGCAAGAGTGCTAGAGATCTGAGACATCCTTACTACATTTGCTCCTGTAAATTCATCCAGATTCGTTGAAACTAAATATAGCCCGGATGTGGTACCATCCCCTGCCCGCGCACAACTAGAGGAACTGGCGGAAGATGGCAAGAGGGGGCGGCGCCGCGCTGATCTTGTGGCAGAGCACAACAAATCTAGGCATGATGTGCCACCCGTTGGGCGTGAACTGGCTGGGACACGAGGCCAAAGTGCCTGAGCACCTCGCGGAAGAAGCGGTGAAGTGAGAAGTGTCAACATGGCCTACTTTACAGTGTTGACCCGGCCTGCTGACTAGACCCATGTTTATGTACATAGCATATTTTTAGAGGGCCAAGGAAATCCGAAACAGTTATGCGCCAAGCCGGCCACCGCTGCACGTGGCCATGTCAACTGTATCTCTGCTGAAGAAGCTCAAGAGGATCCCAACGTCGTTCTCGGTACGCTCCTTGTTAATTGCCACCCGGCATCTGTTCTTTTCGATACTGGAGCATCTCATTCATTTATATCCGAGAGCTATGCTCGTCTGCATAACACCACATTCTGTGAGATGCCCACCTCTATGGTAATTCAAACCCCGGGATCCAAATGGCAAACTTCTAGAGTCAGCCATGGGAATGAAATTCAAGTCGACAGACTTGTTTTCCTTGCATCCTTGATATCTCTCAAATCTTCGGATATTAATATCATCTTGGGTATGGACTGGATGTCAGCCCATCATGCCAAGATTGATTGCTTCTCTAGGACTGTTCAACTCACACATCCTTCGGGAAAGATAGTCAATGTCTTGACCCGAGTAGCCAAGCGACAACTATATTCTCTTAACGCCAGTCCTTTGCCAGACCTTGAAGACGTCCCGGTAGTCCGTGACTTCCCGGATGTCTTTCCAGAAGAATTGCCAGGTGTTCCACCTGACAGAGATGTCGAGTTCGTGATAGATCTCATTCCAAGAACTGTCCCAATTTCTAGAAGACCCTATAAGATGGCACCTTTTGAACTAGCCGAACTTAAGAAACAACTCGATGAGTCCTTGAAAAAGGGTTTCATCCGACCTAGTTCATCTCCATGGGCTTTCCCCGTCCTCTTCGTCAAGAAGAAGGATGGTACGGACCGGATGGTTGTAGATTATCGACCCGTCAACCTGGTCACAATCAAGAACAAGTATCCGCTCCCCAGGATCAACGACCTGTATGATCAGCTCGCTGGATCCTCAGTCTTCTCTAAAATGGATTTGAGGTTGGGCTACCATCAAATCAAAGTCAGGAACGGGGACATTCCTAAAACGGCATTTGTTACTCGTTATGGCCAATACGAGTACACCGTCATGTCCTTCGGTTTAACCAACGCCACAGCCACCTTTTCTCGGTTAATGAACTCAATCTTCATGGAGTATTTGGATAAATTTGTCGTGGTTTACCTCGATGATATACTCATCTACTCCAAGAACGAGGAAGAACATGCCGAACATCTAAGGCTAGTGTTGATGAAACTTCGAGAGCATCGCCTTTATGCCAAGTTCTCTAAATGCGAATTTTGGTTACCAGAAGTGACCTATCTAGGACATGTAATTTCTGGTAAGGGTATTGCTGTCAATCCCGAGCAAGTTCAAGCCGTCCTTAACTGGACTCCACCTGAATCGGTCAAGCAAGTTTGGAGTTTCCTTGGCTTAGCGAGCTATTGTCGCCGCTTTGTCGAGAACTTCTCCAAAGTTGCCAAACCTCTAATTGAACTCCTCAAGAAAGATAACAAGTTCGAGTGGACTCCACAATGTGAGCACAACTTTCAGGAACTGAAAAGACGCTTGACATCTGCTCCCGTACTGGTACCACCAGATTTCTCTAAGGACTTTGTTATCTATTGCGACGCCTCGCGACAAGGACTAGGTTGCATTCTTATGCAAGATCGTCACGTAATTGCTTACGCTTCACGGCAATTGCACCCACATGAGGAGAATTATCCTACTCATGATCTAGAGCTTGCAGCTGTAGTCTATGCACTTAAAACCTGGCGACATTACCTCCTCGGTAATCGTTGCAAAATCTTCACCGATCACCAAAGTCTGAAGTACATCTTCACCCAACCGGATTTGAATCTCAGGCAAAGACGTTGGGTTGAGTTGATCAGAGATTTTGACTTAGGGATAACTTACACCCCAGGAAAGGCCAACGTCATGGCTGATGCACTAAGTCGTAAATCTTATTGTAACAATCTGATGTTACGACAAAGTCAACCGCTTCTCCATGAGGAATTTCGGAAGCTTAACCTTCACATTGTTCCTCAAGGATTTCTTTCCACCCTGGTGGCGAAACCTACTCTTACGGATCAAATTGTTGCTGCCCAAAAGCGAGATAAAGGAATATCTAGAATCAAGGAGAACATTGCTAGCGGAGGTGCTAGATGTTTCTCCAAAAATGACCATGATGTTGTGTACTTTGAGAACCGTTTAGTGGTTCCCAAGAACCAGCATCTACGGCAGTTGATCCTTAAGGAGGCTCATGAATCTCCTCTCACTATTCATCCCGGTAATACTAAGATGTATCAGGACCTACGCCAGAGGTTCTGGTGGACTAGGATGAAGAGAGACATTGCTCAGTTTGTTGCTAGTTGCGACGTCAGTCGTCGTGTAAAAGCAGAGCATCAACGGCCTGCTGGCACCCTTCAACCCTTAGCTATTCCTGAATGGAAATGGGACAAAATTGGTATGGATTTCATCACCGGTTTTCCCAGGACTAAGAGAGGGAATAACGCTATCTTCGTCGTTGTCGATCGTCTTTCCAAAGTAGCCCATTTCTTGCCTGTTCGCGAGAGTATAACCGCTAGTCAACTAGCAGACTTGTACATCTCCCGAATAGTATCCCTCCATGGTGTTCCACTAGAAATTAATTTGGATCGAGGAAGTCTCTTCACCTCTCGATTCTGGGAAAGTTTCCAAAATGCTATGGGAACCCGTCTTTCCTTTAGCACTGCCTTTCACCCTCAATCAAGTGGTCAAGTAGAACGCGTCAATCAGATCCTAGAAGACATGCTTCGAGCTTCTGTTATCTCATTCAGAATGGATTGGGAGAAATGTCTTCCATTTGCCGAGTTTGCTTATAACAACAGCTATCAATCTAGCTTGGGTAAAGCCCCTTTTGAAATTCTCTATGGATGAAGGTGTCGAACGCCTCTTAACTGGTCAGAAACCAGGGAAAGACAATTCTTTGGCCCGGACATGATCCAGGAAGCAGAAGAGCAAGTTCGCATTGTTCGTGAAAAGTTGAAAACAGCCCAATCGCGTCAAAAGAGTTAATACGACCGAAAACATAAGGCTATGACTTTTGAGGTTGACAAGAAGGCTTACCTTCGGGTTACTCCTCTGAAGGGAACCCATCGTTTCGGTATCAAAGGCAAATTGGCTCCTCGCTACATTGGACCCTTTCGCATTCTCGCTAAACGAGGAGAAGTTGCCTACCAATTGGAACTACCTTCGCATCTCTCCAGTGTCCACGACGTCTTCCACGTTTCTCAACTCAGGCGTTGCTTCTCGTATCCTATCCGTCGGGTGGACCACGAAACGCTTGATCTTCAAGATAATCTCACGTATGAGAGTACCCCGTTCGTATCCTCGATCAAGCCGAGCGTACCACTCGACGTCATAATATCAAGTTTCTCAAGGTTCAATGGTCGCACCATTCTGAGAAAGAAGCAACTTGTGAAAGGGAGGACCGTCTTCGACTTGAGTACCCCACCTTCTTTCCGGAGGAACCTAAATCTCGGGACGAGATTCTTTTGAGTGGGGGTGAGTTGTCACACCCTAGCTAGTTCATGCATTAGAGTGTTGCATCATGTCTATTTTTCTCAACAGAAACTTGAAATGGGGATGTGAGAACCCCCAGCCCCCTCTGAAACCAACTAGGGTTTACTAAAAATATTTTCAATGAACCTGAAATGCCCTTCTCAAATGTCCATCATTTTTGTCTTGGTTCAGAACCCCTGCCAAAAGTGGTGCTCAATTTTCTAGGTCATCCTAAGGTTTTTGAATTAAATCATAAGTATTTGAGTTTGGACATTTAAATTATATAAATTATTTTAAATGCTCAAATAATCCCAAACTAAAATGTTCCATGCTGTATATATTCCAGTTAGTGGCCATGAACAGTTTGGGGAATTTTGGAGTTGTTTAGGTATTTTTAGTAAGTCCACAAAGTTACAGAATAATTGAAAAGGATAAATAAGAGAGAGAGAGAGTGAACTAACCTGGCAGCCCGCCTAGCCAGCCCACCAGCCGGCCCAGCCCAGCAGCCGCTCCAGCGAGCTGCTTGCCTTCGCCAGGCAGGCAGGCAGGTGCTCGACGGCGACGCCAGCGCGCGCCACGCAGCTGCCCGCCGCCCTTCTTCCTCCTTTCACCACGCTGCTAGCCTGGATGAACTCCATGTCGTGCCCCGAACCCCGTGGACACACCCATTCGCCCCCAGCTCCTCTCCCTCGCTCTCCCGCACCATGGCCGACGCCACCGCAGCCGCACCATCGCCGTAGTCGCGCTCTCCCTCGTCCTCGCGCAGTGCCACCGTGTCCAGGAGCTCCGCCGCCCTCCTCTCCTACGAGCTAGTCAAGCCCCGAGTGCTTGCGTGCCCCGAAGCCACTTCACCGTCCTCGCCGACTCCGCCGTCACCGGAGATCCCCTTTGCCGTCGCCACCGCACCAGCTCGTCCCCGACCGCGCCGTCTTGTTCCTCGAGATCGCCGTGAGCCCAGCTACCTCTCCCCCCTTTCCTCTCTCGTTCTCGTGCACCACAGCGGGCGCACGAAGCTTCACCGCACGCACCGCCGCCGAGCTCGACGCCGACGTGTCTCCGACCAACCACCGGCCACACCACCTTGTCTAACACACTCACCGCACCCGTAGGAACCCGTAGCATCACTCCACGCGCCTCGCCGTGCCCCCTAGCGTCGAGTTCGACCCCACCCGAACTTCGGCGACCGCCAAAGTCGTCGCCGGCGACGTTTCCGGCCACCCCGAGCTCAACCACCACCACCAAGAGCTGCGGCTTGCTCCCAGCTACCCGTAGATGCCCTCCGCCGCTCAGTTAGTCGCCGGAACACACAAAAGCACTCTCGCCGCCATGTTCGGCCTCGCCGGCGGCTAAACGCCGGTAAGTTGACCCTGCTGACCCCTCTTGACCACGGGTGGGCCTAGTTTGACCCCCTGGGTCAATGACAGGTGGGGCCCAGCCCTGTTAACTAATCAGGATTAGTTTTAATTAATAATTAGTTAAACGAACTACACTGACACACGGGACCCACTAGTCAGGGTTGACCTGGACTGTTCCGTTGACCGCTGACATCATCCTGACGTAATGATGACGCAGTAATTTATTTACTGGAATTATTATTACACAGGAAATTCCAGTAAATACCACAAACTTCAAAAAATCATAGGAATTAATCTGTAACTCCAAATGCAAAGCTTTATATATGAAAAATGATCAGAAAAATCCAATCTATCCATCTGTACTAGTTTCATGCATGTTTAAGCAAGCTAACCTGATGTTTACTGCAGAACAAGTTAAAGCACTTAAAGGGGCCACATATGAGTTTGAAACTTGAATCTTTGATTCAAAATGGTTCAAACCCATCTGGTCTTAGTTGCATTATCCCAATACACTCATTTTGCCATGTCTCATGCATGCATCATATTATTGCATATTATTTGGTGATGTTGTGTATTGGTGCTCTTTGCGGCAGGTTCTGCCTCCGAGGAGTACCGTGATTACCCTAACGAAGAACAATACCAGTGCACCGACCCATCAGGCAAGCAACCAACCATTTGATCATACCGGTACAATCCCATGTTCTCACTCCTGCTCTCTTTTACTGCATTAAGACAACGCGTTTCAATCTGCTGTGTGCTGCGGTAGTTGAACCCATTTCCTCTGCATGACCTGTCTATGCCACAGTAACTAGATGAAACCCACTAGCATGTGTAGGAGTTGATTGAGCCATGTGTATGTGTTGTTCCTACCTTGTTATGCCTGCTATGCTTAGAGTCGTGTCAGGTCTGGTTCATCTGGGTGATGGGCTAGAGTGAAATGATCATGCCAGTAATGAGAGTGATGTGGTGAACACGATTTGGTAAAGGTATCGATGAAAGGCCATGTAGGAGTACATGGTGGGTTGTTTCATTGAAGCCGACATTAAGCACTGAGATCTGTATGTGTGATTTAAGATTCAGCTACTACCATGCATTGGGCCCTGAAATATGACCCAGCTCGACTTCTTATTCACCCTAGTCCTCTGTCCAGGAGTTGCAAGTAGTTTCTGGTGTTTGTAGCTTACTGGAGGCCGTGGGCAGCGCTGACCGCGGGGTGGGCTGTGATGCGGTAGGTACGTGGCACGGTGTACCGGATACCCGTTAGGTATCTCGGGAACCCTGTACACATCGTTCGGGGCCGTATGTGGAAACCTTGGCCGGACTCCCTGCGGATGGAACCTGGATAGGCGATAAACCTGGACTAGAGACTTAGGTGTTTAGGTAGGTCATGGTCTACACCCACGTCGGCTTTCGCTTGAAGTCTGCCGAGCACATGTCGTGTGCAGACGCGAAGTGGTGGGAACATGTATGAAGAAGTACACCCCTACAGGGTTAACATGATCTATTCGAATAGCCGCGTCCGTGGTAAAGGACTACTTGGTTGCCTATACAGTTCATAGACAAGTAAATGGATACTACTAAAAATCTCAAGATAAGCGTGAGTGCCGAGGATGGCTCTTTCGTAGGATGACGGAGGTGGATCCTCGGTGGTGTATTGAACTGGTGTGTAGTGGACTCGTGTGCGCAAAACCATTTTAAGTTGGTGTATCGTAGGATAGCTTAGCCAAGAGTCAAAGCTGGCTTGCTGCAATAACTCCACCAACCCTTCTTGATAATGTGCATGTATGTAGGATATGATGTAAGTCTTGCTGAGTACCTTTGTACTCATGTTGCTTTAACTTACATTTTTCAGAAGACGCTGCAACCCCTTCTGATGGGTTCTTCGTAGACGTTGACATCGATGAGTAGACTGAGGCCCAGGTGGTGACCCTGAGCTTGTGAAGGACCACGTAGTATAGCCAGGCTTTCCAAGCCTCTTTTATTTTACTAGTTGTCTGTAGTCAGACAAGTTACTTCCGCTGTTGGCTTGTATGTCTGTATGACTTGAATGCTGGGTCGTGTGACCCGTACTTGTGTGTATGATATGTATGGCTCCCTGAGCCTTTAAATAAAATACTTGTGTTGTAGAGTCATGTTGTGATGCCTTGTTGTATTTGCACATATCGAGCATATTGTGTGTATGACTGAAATGCTTGGTATGTGTGGGATCTGACTATCTAGTTGTTTATTCTTAGTAGCCTCTCTTACCGGGAAATGTCTCCTAGTGTCTTCACTGAGCGTTGGTAGCTTGCTACTGCTTCGGAACACTTAGGCTGGCCGGCATGTGTCCTTCTTCGTTCTTGTGTCTGTCCCTTCGGGGAAATGTCACGCGATGGATACCGGAGTCCTGTTAGCCCGCTACAGCCTGGTTTACCGGAGTCCTGCTAGCCCAGTGCTACAGCCCGGATTCACTTGCTGATGACTGACACGTTCGATGCTGGGTCATGGATGCCTGTCCCTGTAAGTCTGTGCCACTTTGGGTTTACGACTAGCCATGTCAGCCCGGGCTCCTTACCATATGGATGCTAGCGACACTATCATATACGTGTGCCAAAAGGCGCAAACGGTCCCGGGCAAAGGTAAGATGACATCCGTGGGAATACCGTGCGTGAGGCCGCAAAGTGATATGAGGTGTTACATGCTAGATCGATGTGGCATCGAGTCGGGGTCCTGACACCTGGAGCTCAGGCTAGACGGAGCGACCAGGCTTTTCGGCCCACTCGTGGCCTGTTTTGTACACGACCGATCGGTCCTGGCCCGATGAAGAAATTGGTCGGCCCGGTTACTCAATTTCAACCTGAAATTTACTCGCTCTGGTTCGGTATTGAACCGGCCCGACCGAGCGGACCGAAGCTGTAGATTGTTCCTCGACGCACAGTCGTCAGCGATGTCCTGGCCATGCCCTGCCCCGTCGCTTGCTCACCGGAATCAAGTGTAAGTCACTCAATTGACACAGAGACATGGGGAAGAGGTAGAAGAAGACTCAGGTCACGCAGAAAGAACGAGAGAAATGGAATTAGATCCGATAATCACGGCACCATCCCACGATTAAATCCATGTTGCCGTTTGTGTTATGAACCAGGACTAACAAATCGGGACTAAAGCCCCCC